>NC_080686.1:105502246-105744217 GCF_030445035.2 Dasypus novemcinctus
CAACCATGGCCCCCTCCCTGCTCTCAAGGCCCCCTTCAGCCCTGCCCTGCCCCTCCCCTCCCGCTCCCACGTGGCCTTCCTCAGTGCCCCTGGCCCTGGGGAGCCAACAGTTCCCTAAATGCACCTGGCTGCCTCTCCACGTGGCCTGCTCACCTGTGGCACCTTTGGCCACGTCTTGGGGTCCCAGAGCTCATAAGGTACCACAGCCGGGGGGCTGGGGCCACAGCAGCCTCTGCTCCCAAGCTCTGGAGGCCCAGAGCCCAAATCAAGGTGGCAGAGGGGCCATGCTCCCCCCCAGAGGCTCCCCCCGGCCCCTTTGCTCTGCCGGTCACCGGCCACCCTTGGCACCCCTGGGCCGGTGCCCGCATCCCCCCCTACCACGTGGCCTCCTCCCCCTGCGTCTCTCCCTGTCCTCCTCTTTAGACACCGGTCACCAGCCTGAGGTCCTAACTTGCCACCTCAGCAAAGCCCGTGTGTTTCCAGGTAAGTTTGTCTTCACGGGTCCTGGGGAGAGGATATCAACATACTTGTCGGGGTCCCAAGGGAACCCCTAACCACCCAGAGCCCCCCCCTTTCACCTGCCCACCCCACGCCCTCCCCCTGCTCACCTCTCACAGCACCCTCGTTAGGAAGCTTCCCTGATCCCGGCCCCCCTAACAGCCGCCCGCTGCACACCCCACCCCACGCTGCAGTTCCAGGCCCGCGGCAGAGGCTCAGAAGCCCCTGGTGAGCGAATGCATGAGCTCACCCGCGCCTCGTCCGGCTGGCGTGCGGGCAGGGCGGCCGTGTGAGCAGGGTCCTCCCCCACCCCCGCGGCCCACCTTGACTCTGACTCTGGCCACGTCACCCCCAGCCAACCAGCCCTGCCCCCACTCCTGCCCAGAGCCCCACGCCCTGGGGACACCAGTTTTTGAGTCCTAGCCATGTAGACACGTGTCTCAACACACGCCCCTCCCAGCCTGCAGGAGCCAGCTAACCTACTCCAGAATGCTTCCTGGACTAATTCTCACCACTGGAGCCTCGTTTCCATCCCCTGAACTCCTAGTGCACCCTTGCAGAACCCAAAATGCCCCGCCCCCCAACTGGTTGGTCCCAGAGGACAGACAGCCCATGACTTTCGGAGGTCAGGGCAAAGAGAAAGAGGGCTTCGGGTTGGGCTGCCCATGGCTGTGAGTTCCAAAAGAGCCACCACCAGCACCACACCACCACTGTGACCCCAGAGCCAGCCACACCCAGTGCAGAGCAGGGGCTCAACAAAGACAGGTGGTGGGCGAGTGGATGGGTGGGTGGATGGACGTACAGGAGGGGTGGATGGAGGGCTGGCTGGGTGGAGGATGCATGGATGATGAGTAGATGGGTGGATGGGTGGGTGGGAGGATGGGTGTGTGGGTGGATGGACGTACAGGAGGGGTGGATGGAGGGCTGGCTGGGTGGAGGATGGATGGGTGGGTGGGAGGATGGGTGGATGGATGGACGGACGTACAGGAGGGGTGGATGGGGAGCTGCTGGGTGGAGGATGGATAGGTGGATGGATAGATGGGTGGGATAGGTGGATGGGTGGGTGGATGGATGGACGTACAGGAGGGGTGGATAGAGAGCTGACTGGGTGGAAGATGGGTGGGTGGGCAGGTGGGTGGATGGAGAGCTGGCTAGGCGGTGGATGGATGGATGGATAGATGGATGGATGGATGGGTGGGTAGGTGGATGGGTGGGTGGGAGGATGAGTGGATGGGAGGATGGGTGGGTGGGTGGATGGACGTACAGGAGGGGTGGATGGAGAGCTGGCTGGGTGGAGGATGGATGGGAGGAGGGCTGGATGGTGTGGTGGTAGGTGAGGCACTCACCGCAGGTGGTTTGGACAAGGGCAGCAATGATGATGACAACGGGCGGGACAGCTACGCTGGCAGGCAGGAAGTAGCCCTTGAGCTTGCGTCTCTGGACGCAAGGAGAGAAGGAGAGAAGTTGTTTCCATTCCTCATCCTCCAGCCTCGCATCCTGAGGGGCCTCGGCCCGCGTCCACTCCAGGCTGTGGCGTGCAGGGGACTGCGCCCCACCCTGGGGCAAAGCCGGCCCTGTCCCTTGCAAGGGGCTCTGATCTGAGCTGGCCACACGTGCCCATTCAGAGGCTGCCCTGGGCTCTCCCTGGAGCCAAGAGACCAGGTGAAAGCCCTGGAGCTCCAGAGCTGGCGGGCCTGAGTGTGAATGCCGGTGCGTCCCCTCAGCTAGGGCCTGGCCACATCCCCTGCAGGGCCTTGGAGTCTTCTTTTTAAACAGAGGATGGTGCCGTGGGCTCCATGGGGACAGTCAAAGGCCTTAATTAAGATGACGGCCAACACATAGCTTAGGATTAGGCAAAGGCACAGAGTTCTCACCAGATATTTTCCTTATTATTCCTGCATCTAACTGTAATTATTATTAATTTAACAAGTTCTGTCCCCCTCATCAAAGACCTCATGGAGGAGAAAGACACATGCAAGTGCTGGGGCCTCTCGAGGAAGGGGTCGTAGTGGGGCTTCATGGAGAAGGTGGTAAGTGGGGCCCAGGTAGGGAGTGGGACTCGCCAGGGGTGGGAGACAAGGAACCAGGGGGGAACCTGCAGCAAAAATGGGACTTAAAATAATCTGTCAGATCGTTGAATGGCCAGAGAAGGGAATGGGGAAGGAAGGGAGAGGGAAGAAAGAGCAATGGACAAGCCTGCAGACCCTGAGGGGTGTAGGTAACACCCTCAAGACAGCAGGGAGTTGACCTGCTCAGGATGTATTAGTGGAAAGGCCACTCAGGAAGCCAAGAGAGAAGACAAGTGAGAAAGGGACCAACCAGACGGGCAGAGCAGCCAGGAGGAGATGGACAGCATACATGAAGGGCAGGTTCCTCGGGCAGCACAGAGGAGCAGTGGGGACAGCCAAGACCAGGAGGTGGAACCCTCTGGATTCAGAGATCCTGCCTGTGCAGGGAAAGTGGAGGTGGTCCTCACATCCATCCACCATTCATCCCCCCATCCATCCACTCAACCTCCATCATCCTCCCAACTCTCCATCCATCCACCAATTCCCCATCCAACCCATCCAACCACCCAACCCTCCATCCATCTACCTAACTGTCTACTCAACTCTCCCTTCATTCACCCATCCATCCACCCAACTCTCCATCCATCCACCCATCCACCCACCATCCACCCATCCACCCATCCATCCACCATTCATTCCCCCACCCATCCACTCAACCCTCCAGCATCCACCCAACTCTCCATCCATCCACCCAATTCTCCATCCAACCACCCATCCAGCCACCCAACCCTCCATCCACCTACCTGACTACTCAACTTTCCCTTCATCCACCGCATCCAGCCACCCTACCCTCCATCCATCCACCCATCCACCCACCCATCCACCCAACTACCTACTGTTGGGGATCAAATCATGTCCCCCCCGAAAAAGCATGTTCAGATCCCAACCCTTTGTCCTGTGACTGTGCACCCACATGTAAATAGATTCTTTTAAGATGTTATTTTTACCTATGGTGTGGCCCAACGAAATCAGTTTGGGCTTACTGTGGATTACTGGAGTCCTTTAAAAGCAGAATGAAATTCAGACATCAAGAGAAAAGCCGTGGAGAGCAGCCAGAAGCTGGAAATCAACGAAACACAGAAGGAGAAAGGAGCGGATGCTGCGTGTCATTGCCGTGTGATGGAAAAGCCAAGGACCCCCAAAAATTGCTGGTCTGCCAGGAAGACCCTGATGCTGGGAGGAGCCAGGCTTCTAGCCCCGGAGACCATAGACTCCTGTCGTTAAGCCTAAAGGGTATTTGTCTAAGCAGCCAGGAAAAATGAAACAGTCTTTGGAACCAGAAAGTGGGGTACTGCTGTAACAAATACCTAAAAATATGGAAACGGCTTTGGAATTGGTTAATGGGTAGAAGCTGGAAGGATTGTGAGGCACTTGACAGAGAAGGCCTGGATTACTTTGAAGAGACTCTTGATAGAAATACAGATGCTAACGGCACTTCTGCCAAAGACTTAGAAGGAAATGACGATGTGTCACTGCAAAGTGGAGAAAAGGTGATCGTTGTGATGAAGTGGCAGAGAACTTGGGGATTGAGTTCTGATGCCAGATGGAAGGCCGAACTTGAAAGCAATGATGTGTATTTAGCTGAGGAGATTTCCCAGCTATGTGAAGAAGGTGCAGCCTGGTTTCTTCATGCAGCTTCTAGTAAATTGCAGGAGGAATGGGACAAGTTGGAAATTGAACTCTTAAGCACGAGGGCACAGCAAGAGATGACTTTGAAAATCCTCCAACTATCCAGCCAGAAGCTCTGAGACCAGGGCCAGGGCGGGCCTACCAGCAGCCTCCCCGAGTAGTCCTCAAGGAGCAAGGCCCCAGGCGGGCATTTACCTGGATAGCCCTGGGCTACCGAGGGCGTGGCTGAACACAGATCCACGCAGCCACATCCGTGGGAGTTGGGACTGGAAATGCAGTTATTTCGGAGGAATCTGTGGAAAGTTCAACTGTTTGACGGCTCTGGGCGCACTTGAACTGCATGCAGATCCGACACATTTTTGCAAAATCTGCCTGAGCAGAAGCAGTGCCTGAAGGTGCAGAGGAGGGACCAGGTGAAGGAAGAACCACTCAAGGCAGAACCCTGGAAGCCCAGGTCTGGACCAGAGCGGTCTTGGGCCAAGAGAGCAGGCCCACCCATGGCGGGGGCAGGACCCGGGGCCATCTGCCCCGGTGCCGGAGGGGGCGAGCCTTGCCCCCCCATGGTCAGGGAGATGGTGGGGCCTGGCCCAGCGTCACGGAGCGCCCGGCCACCACCCCAACGCCGGAGAGGTGGGGCCTTCACCCCAGTGTTTGGGGAGAGCAGGGCCACTGACCCGCGCTTGGAAAGCTCCACCAGGCCCAGGGCACACGCACGAGACAGATCCGGAGACGGCCCTCAGACCTTGAAATCCAAGGGTGCTTGCCCGCTGCTGTCGGACTTTTGGGCACCCACGAGGCCTGGTTTCCTTCCGGTTTCTCACATCCTATGCCTGTCTCACTCTGTATTTTGGAAGCAGGTAGCTGTTCTCTAGGTTTTACGGGTCATGGAGGGATGGGGATTTTGCCCTAGACCGACCACACGCGGAACCGATCCCATGAGCCCTTGCACTCGGCTTTGTAGCTGAAACGGCCTGGGGTGCTGGGATGTTGCAATGGGATAAGTGTACTTTGCGTGCGGGAAGAACCGTATCTTTTGGGGGTACAGAGAACAGAGTGGGGCTTGACTCACGCCTCCACAAAAGGCATGTCCAGGTCCCACCCGTGGTCCCGTGGTGTGAGCAAGTGACACAGGACTTTGAAGACGTGTCGTCTGCTACGGGGCCCCGCTAGAGCAGGCGGCCTTCACTCGGGATTGGGGGGCCTTTGTAAGCAGAACGCAACCCGGGGCGGCGGCCAGAAGCTGGGGGCGCAGGGCCCGGGGGCGGCGACTACACGTGCACCGCCACGGGACGGAGAAGCCAGGGCCCCGGGGTGCTGGCCGCCAGGAGACGCTGACCCTGGAGCGAGCCCCCAGCCTCTGCGCCCAGGAGCCCCTGTGCTCAGGTGCGCCCAGCGGCTGGTAATTGTGTCAGCAGCTGAGAAACTCAGTCGCCCTCCACCCCCACCCGTCCCCGCGAGCACCTCCCAGGTTTCCCACCCTCCACCCCCACCCGTCCCTGGGGCCATCCCCCACATTTCCTTCCTTCTGTCTCCTCACTTTCTCGAGGTGGCTCAACTGTGGGGTGAGTTGCTCAGGGAAGGGGGAGCTTGGGGAGCAGGGCGGCTTCTGGAGAAGGGGGGCTGTCTTGGGGCTGGTGTCCACCCCGGTTTTGAGGTGAGGGTCCTGTCCTGGGCTCTTCTGGGCCCCAGAGGGAGGCACAGCCCCAGCCCAGCCCCCTCAAGCTGCCTCAGGGTCCCCCCACCTGGAGGGAGCCACGCCCAGCCTGACAAGCCACCGTGGGAGCCGCTGCCCCCCCACGCCATGGCCCCGGCCCCTCGGCAGACCTCAGCCCGAGGAGCCCCGAACGTGGACCGAGGGGGTCACAAGCCCGGGCCACACACTCGAACACACCCCAACTCCAACAGCCCCCCCGACTCCCCAGATTTATACACACGCCTCCACACACACGCAGACACGGCCGGACACTGCCCACAGAGAGCAAGAGCTGACACCACAGCGGTGCACGCCTGTTACACACGGGCACACTCACACCCCCATGTACACTCTCACCCCTGTGCACACACTCACAGGAACGCTGTCGTGTGCACTCTCAGACCCAAGCTCACACAATCACAAAATGCTTACACGTGCAGTCACAGGCCTGCTCACACTCACACATGCTCACACTGACACGTGCTCATGCGTGCACACTCACAGCCATGCTCACACTCACAATGCTCACACTGACACGTGCTCACGCGTGCACGCTCACGGCCATGCTCACACTCACACATGCTCACGTGTGCACACTCACAGCCATGCTCATGCTCACACATGCTCACACTCACACGTGCTCACGTGTGCACGCTCACAGCCATGCTCACACTCACATGCTCACATGTGCACGCTCACGGCCATGCTTACACTCACACATGCTCACGTGTGCACACTCACAGCCATGCTCACAGACACATGCTCACATGTACACTCACCCAGTCATACATGTGATCACATGAGCACACGAGGCTCACACACATGCTTACGTGTGCACACGCTCACACTCAGCAACAGAATTACCCATGGCAGCCCCTCCCCACTGTGGCAGGTCGTCCGTGTGCAGGGACAGCGCCCAGAGCCCAGGCACGACCTCCAGCCTCCCAGCGCCTGGCCTAGCAGGACGGCTGCCCCGAGCGCGGGCCTGGCCACTGGGCGCAGAGGAGGCGCGTGGCAGGCCCGAGGTCTGGGTCTGAACCACACTCGGCACGAGGCACCGTGGGGTCAGCAGAGGGGGCCCCGAGGTGACTCGGAGGGTGCAGGGTCGGCGGCAGAAACAGGGCCTCGGGCGAGGGGGCAGGGCGGGCCCAGGGGCTGGTGGGGATGAGCTCGGGCCGAGGTCACTGTCACTGCTGCGGGGTCTCTGGCACCGTCCTGGGACAGCGGGCCACCCTGGGAGCACAGCTGGACGCCGAGCCCCGCAGGCCGATGCGCTCACACCACCCCTGGTGCCACGGGCGGCACGTTCCGCCACGCCCGGCCTGCGTCCAGACCTGCGGAGGTCCCAGCCATGACCCGAGGGCCGGGCTTCCCGCGGCGCCACGCAGAAGGGTGCCCCGCCCCGGCACACCGCGCCCGTGAGCCCACACGTGGCTCTCAGGCGTCCAAGGGGCTAGTGGGCAGAGGTACAGGCGCGGGGGTCAGGCCTGCGCCTTGCCCGGAGCCCCCTGGGCGTGATCGGGTCCCGCGCCGCCCCCCTCCCCACCAGGCTTAACGGATGGAGACGAGAGCTGCGGGGGCCTCGGGGGGCTGTGCTGGAGACCCCCAGGGACAGCGGGAGGGGGCCAGCTGGAGCAGGCGGTGTGCCCAAGAGCAGCACAGGGACCGCCCAGGGGTGCAGTATGTGGCTACCCCCACCGCCCCCATCTCCCCTCACGCTCCCACCGTGAGCCACCGCCGGGCACCCCACTTTGAGGGCAGGGGCGAGCAGGTGAGGACAGGCAGGGCCCAGGGCCCCAGGGGCCGGGGCTGGGACAGGTGGCGGAGCAGAGCTGGCGTGACAAGGCCGCGGCCTCCCGGCGCTCCAGGGCCCCCCGCCCGCTGGCTCTGGCC
Organism: Dasypus novemcinctus; assembly: GCF_030445035.2. Lineage (NCBI taxonomy): Eukaryota > Metazoa > Chordata > Mammalia > Cingulata > Dasypodidae > Dasypus > Dasypus novemcinctus. Next base: position 105,510,029 of record NC_080686.1, read on the forward strand.
CCTCCTCAGCACTGACTGTCTCCTCGACCCCCGGGAGCCCCCGCTCCTCCCCGCTGCGCACCCCCTCGTGAAGGTGGAAAAGGGGGCCTTCAGGTGGCCCGTGTGTTGCTCGAATGAAAATGTGCTAAAAAGGACGGACAAGCCGCGAGCCTGATGTAAACTGGTGGTTAGAGAACCGTGCTGCTCGTCAGCCGAGCGAAGGGGCCCGCTGACGCCGGGCATTGGAAGGGAAGGCCGCGGGCCACGGGGCAACTCTGTATTTTCTGCATGATTTTTCTGTAAACCTACTTCTTTAATAAAAAATAAGATCTTGAAATTTTCCAAACACTCTTTGCCTACCAAGCAACAGCTCCCACCCGCCCCACGCCCTGCTCACACCCCCAGACATCGCGGGGGGTGGCACCACCCAGTGTCCCCTGCTCCCCTCACCCAGCACGTTCTCGGGTTCCCCACGCCGCAGCGGGAACCCGAACTTCCCCCGTGGTGAGTGGCGCCCGCCGTCAGGACGCACGGCATCCATCCGTGTGCTGACGTGTCCCGGTGAGCTCCACGTTCTGCCGTTTTCTACGGTCGGAGGGCCCCGGGGGCAGCCTGCCGCGCAGAGGGGCCTGGACGCCCCACGCGGGGTCCTGCGAATAGCCCCGCGGGCGCCCTCTGGCCCGCCCCGCCCCTCGGACAGCCCAGCGTCCAGCCGACAGGCCCCCTGCTGTGCGGGGCGGGGGGGGGGGGCAACGAGCGTGGGGCCTGCCGTCGGGGGGCTGATCCGGGGCCTCACGCGGTGCAGGGGCGGCGTTCCCAGGCCCAGCACCCACGCGTGGACAGAGCTGCCCGCTCCTGCCCTGCCCCTCGTGTCCCGGAGCCCCCAGCCTGCTCTCCCAGGAGCTGGGCCTGGCGAACGGCCACCGTCTCATCCCTCCACAGAGGGGGTGGCTGCCCTGAGGGCCCCAGAAACCTCCAGAGGTGGGGAGCGCCCCGTTCTTGGGTGTCTCCAGCCCCCACCCTGTTTCCTCTCCCACGAGACGGCCTCAAGGCTCCCGGCGGCTGCACTCCCTGCGGGGTCTCGGAAGGGAGGGTGCTGCCGCAGCCCGAGCTGCCAGCGTCACCCCAGCTGGAGAGCCAGCCGGCTCAGAACGGGCGCCGGCCACAGCCACCCGGTGGGGGGAGGGAGAAGGCCCAGGGCCTGGCTTCAGGCTGCGGGGGACAGGCGGGTGGGGCTGCGAGTGGCCGGGGGCCCAGGCAAGTTGGGGGGGAGGGATCCCCAGACGGGAACAGCACGAGCGAGCCCAGAGGGTGAGGGGCCCCCGGGGTCGTTCAGGACAGCTGGGCCCGGCCAGGGGGGCCCCGAGGCGGCAGGCCCGCAGCAGGGCGGGTGGCGGGGGACGATGGAGCACTGGTGTGGGGACAGCCCCACCGCAGACCAGCGCCCCGGCCGCAACTCCGGCCCAGGAGGCAGGGTCTCCTGCCTGCGCCCCCCCGCTCTCCCCTGTCCACCACGGCCACCCTCCAGCCTGCGGCGAGGAATCCCCCGGAAACGACAGCCCCCGCTGAAGGAGGCCGCGCTGGCCGTGGGAGCCAATTAACCTGATTACACTCTTGATTGGGGCCCAATTAGTGTCAGCCAGCGGGGTCAGGCGCGGTCAGGGTGCGGGAATTGTTTAATTAATTCCCGGGCCTGGAGAGGAGCGGGGAAGGTTGCCTCCCGCCGGGTCCTGTGGCACGTCCTGCCCTGCCTGCGGGAAGCGGAGCTGGGCGTGCCGGGAGCGGGCCTGCCCGGGAAGCTCCAGCCACCGCCGGGCCTCCTTCCAGGGCCTGCCACTTAGCGAACTCCTGCTTGCTCTACAAAACCCCGGGCCAGCACCACCGCCTCCAGGATGCTTGCCTGGATGCCACAGGGCTGCACGAGGAGGCGTCTCTGGGCCCACAGCCCCCGTTCTTCCCTGGGCACAGAGCCCACCACACATCCCCTCCTGGCACAGCTGGTCTCTCCCCACCAGAGCAGTGGCAGAGGCCCGGGTTGACCTGAACTTGGTTGGCCCGGGCTGAGTGGAAACGAGTCGACCAAGGGAAGGGGTGGCCGGGGATTCGACCGTGGCCTGGGGAGGGGCCCCCGTGCCACCACGTGGCCAGAGCCGACCCTCAGGCAGGCCCGGGGTGCAGGCTGCCTGCGGCTGCCAGGTCAACGGGGCCCCACCAGCACCCCAACCGCGCTAAACGGAGGGAGGAGTGGGCAACGGGGCGGGCCGGGGACACCCACGCATTTGCAGCTAGAAAGCGGATGGGGCAGGGGCGGAGACCCAGGGCCTGCAGGGGGCCAGGGAGGGGCAAGCGAGGGCCCCTGGAGGAGGAAGAGGCGGGGAGGAGTGCCCCCGAGACCCGCCTACACTCTGGGACAGCAGGAGGGGGGCTGAGGGGGCTGGTGGGGGACAGCAGGTGGGGGGCTGAGGGGGGCAGCAGGGGGGACAGCAGGTGTGGGGGGCTGGCGGGGTTCATGAGGGACAGCAGGAGGAGGGGGGCTGAGGGGGCTGGTGGGGGACAGCAGGCGGGGGGCTGAGGCAGGCAGCAGGTGGGGGGCTGAGGGGGTTGAGGGGGGACAGCAGGTGGGGGGGGCTGGCGGGGTTCATGAGGGACAGCAGGAGGAGGGGGCTGAGGGGGCGGCAGCCGCACTCCCCGCCCACGGGCCCTGCAACCCCGGACGCAGGCGAGAGCCTTCCTGAGGGCCAAGGGAGGGCAGGCACGCCTGGCATCCTGGCTCCCTAGGAAAGGGGGCGCCCAGCGCTCAGACTGAGTGGGGCCCCCAGCGGCTCACAGCTGCCGCTGCGCCCTCCAGGGCCACACCTGGCCCGCAGGCAGCTTGGGCCCCGCGCAGGCCAAGGGCGTCTCCAACCGCAGGACGGCAAAGGAGCGCGGAGCAGCGGCGCCCGGGAGCAGAGGCCCCGCCGAGTGACACCGCCCCCAGCTAGCGCCCCCCGCGGCCGGCGCCCAGGTGCGGGCAGGGCCAGCGGGCAGCCGCCTGGCTGAAGGTGAGGGCAGGAGGCCCTGAAGCCCTGCCTGCCGAGGACGGGGGCGTGTGCAGGCGTGTGCAGGCGTGTGGAGGTGGTGGAGGCATGTAGAGGCATGTGGAGGAATGTGGAGGTATGTGGAGGTGGTGGAGGCGTGTGGAGGTGTGTGGAGGTATGTGGAGGTGGTGGAGGCATGTGGAGGCGTGTGGAGGCATGTGGAGGCATGTGGAGGTGGTGGAGGCATGTGGAGGCGTGTGGAGGCATGTGGAGGCATGTGGAGGTGGTGGAGGCATGTGGAGGCATGTGGAGATGTGTGGAGGCATACAGAGGTATGTGGAGGCGTGTGGAGGCGTGTGGAGGTGGTGGAGGCATGTAGAGGTATGTGGAGGCGTGTGGAGGCGTGTGGAGGTGGTGGAGACATGTAGAGGTATGTGGAGGCGTGTGGAGGCATGTGGAGGTGGTGGAGGCATGTAGAGGTATGTGGAGGCATGTGGAGGCGTGTGGAGGTGGTGGAGGTGGTGGAGGCGTGTGGAGGCGTGTGGAGGTGGTGGAGGCATGTAGAGGCATGTGGAGGCATGTGGAGGCGTGAGGAGGCATGTGGAGGCGTGTGGAGGCATGTGGAGGCGTGTGGAGGCCTGTGGAGGTAGTGGAGGTGTGTGGAGGCGTGTGGAGGTGTGTGGAGGTGGTGGAGGCATGTAGAGGCGTGTGGAGGTGTGTGGAGGCGTGAGGAGGCGTGTGGAGGTGGGTGGAGGCGTGTGGAGGTGGTGGAGGCATGTAGAGGCGTGTGGAGGCGTGTGGAGGCGTGTGGAGGCCTGTGGAGGCCTGTGGAGGTGGTGGAGGCGTGCGGAGGTATGTGGAGGTGGTGGAGGCGTGTGGAGGCGTGTGTGGGCGTGGGGAGGTGGTGGAGGCATGTAGAGGTATGTGAAGGTGTGTGGAGGCGTGTGGAGGTGGTGGAGGCATGTAGAGGTATGTGGAGGTGTGTGGAGGCGTGTGGAGGTGGTGGAGGCATGTAGAGGTATGTGGAGGCATGAGGAGGCGTGTGGAGGCATGTGGAGGTGTGTGGTGGTGGTGGAGGCATGTAGAGGTATGTGGAGGCGTGAGGAGGCGTTTGGAGGCGGGTGGAGGCGTGTGGAGGTGGTGGAGGCATGTAGAGGCGTGTGGAGGCGTGTGGAGGAGTGTGGAGGCGTGTGGAGGCCTGTGGAGGTGGTGGAGGCGTGCGGAGGTATGTGGAGGTGGTGGAGGCGTGTGGAGGCGTGTGGAGGCATGTGAAGGTGGTGGAGGCATGTAGAGGTATGTGGAGGCATGTGGAGGTGTGTGAAGGTGGTGGAGGCATGTAGAGGTATGTGGAGGCATGTGGAGGCGTGTGGAGGCGTGAGGAGGCATGTGGAGGTGTGTGGAGGCGTGTGGAGGCCTGTGGAGGCCTGTGGAGGTAGTGGAGGCGTGTGGAGGCGTGTGGAGGCATGTGGAGGCGTGTGGTGGCGGTGGAGGCATGTAGAGGCATGTGGAGGCGTGTGGAGGCGTGAGGAGGCGTGTGGAGGTATGTGGAGGTGGTGGAGGCGTGTGGAGGTGGTGGTGGCATGTAGAGGTATGTGGAGGCGTGTGGAGGCCTGTGGAGGCGTGTGGAGGCATGTAGAGGTGGTGGAGGCATGTGGAAGCATGTGGAGGCGTGTGGAGGTGTGTGGAGGCGTGTGGAGGCATGTGGAGGTGGTGGAGGCATATGGAGGCGTGTGGAGGTGGTGGAGGCGTGTGGAGGTGGTGGAGGTGTGTGGAGGCGTGTGGAGATGGTGGAGGCATGTAGAGGCATGTGGAGGCATGTAGAGGCATGTGGAGGTGTGTGGAGGTGGTGGAGGCATGTAGAGGCATGTGGAGGTGTGTGGAGGCATGTGGAGGCATGTGGAGGCATGTGGAGGTGGTGGAGGCATGTAGAGGCATGTGGAGGTGTGTGGAGGTGGTGGAGGCATGTAGAGGTGTGTAGAGGCGTGTGGAGGCGTGTGGAGGTGGTGGAGGTGTGTGGAGGTGGTGGAGGCATGTGGAGGCATGTGGAGGTGGTGGAGGCATGTAGAGGTATGTGGAGGCGTGTGGAGGCGTGTGGTGGCGTGTGGAGGCATGTGGAGGCATGTAGAGGCATGTGGAGGCGTGTGGAGGCCTGTGGAGGTGGTGGAGGCATGTAGAGGCATGTGGAGGCGTGTGGAGGTGGTGGAGGCATGTGGAGGTGGTGGAGGCATGTAGAGGCATGTGGAGGCATGTGGAGGCATGTGGAGGTGTGTAGAGGTGTGTGGAGGTTACGGGGGTGGTGGAGGCGTGTGGAGGCGTGTGGAGGCATGTGGAGGCGTGTGGAGGCGTGTGGAGGCGTGTGGAGGTGGTAGAGGCATGTAGAGGCGTGTGGAGGCGTGTGGAGGCATATGAAGGCCTGTGGCGGCATGTGGCGGCGTGTGACATCTGTCTCAGCTTGGGCTGTAGCAGGAACCGCCAGGCCTTGGGGGCCGGCCCAGGTCTGGGACGCTCAGCCCAGAGAAAGGCCATGAGTGGCCGAAAGCGCAGCCACAGGCTGGATGATCCCAGCGCCGCGGGGCCCCGCCCCTCCGCCACCTCACAGTCCCCGGCCCTGCCCGGCCCACCCTGGCCCCTGTCCTCAGACGCCGTCGCTGCCTCCCAGCACCTCACAAGCCGCTTCCCATGCAAATGTGCCCGGAACACATGACATTTCAGGAACATCTATTTGTATATATTTAGACTCCATTTCAAAAGAATTATTCCAAATCGGAGCCATTTGGGTAGACGGGTGGGGAGCGGGTTGTTTTCTAAGTGTTTGCGTCAAAAACACCATGTCTTCTGAGTGGATTGCAGATGCCGTAACTAATTAAATGGGCGCGTGGCCCCGGGAGCACTACGGGACGGTCCCGTGATTTGAACCTCAGGAAGGTCAAGTGCCTGGAGAGAGGGGCCCGGGGCGGCCCGGGGCGCACAGCCCGGCACATGCGCCCCCGCTGGGCTGGGGCTGCTCGGGGACCCCCCGCCCAGGGGACAGCAAGTCGAGTCCAGGGCAGGGCTTGGAGGGGCAGGGAGAGGCAGGCACTCCGAAGGACCCTGCCGGGCAGGGGCAGCTCAGGCATGGCACGAGGCCAAAGACAGGGGCAGAGGCAGGGAGCCGAACGGCTCAGGCGGAGATGAGCTCGAGAGCTAAGGAAAGGGAAGCACCAGGCAGCCCTGCATCAAATCCAAGTCACCACGTGGGCTGGCTACTCTCACATGGCAGTGATTGGTCCCGTAAGCGCTGTCCTGATGGCTACTGTGCAGAAACTGGGTAGATGGAATCTGCATCTATAACCAGTTGACTGCATCTACTGCCAACTGCATCTACAACCAAAAAAGGAGCTTGCCCACAGTGGTGTGGGTAATCTCATCCAGTCAGATGAAGGAGGGTTTGCCTGCCTCTTCCTCAGCCAGCCCACCTCCCCGGAGACGCCAACCTCTCCTTCATCGGAGTTTCCACCTTGCAGCCTGCGCCACGGAACTCAGATGTGCTATTCCCATGACGGCGTGTGCCACGTCCCACCAGACGTCTCCCACCCCTCGCTTCCTCACCTGCGAAATGGCAAGAACGACCCCAGCTCACAGGCAGGCGTGAGGAGTGGAGGAGAGCAGGCAGCTGAAGCCCCGGCACCTGCCCGGAATCGGCGGGCGTTCGTGGGTGCCGGCTCTCCCCCTCCCGGGGGGTCCAGCCTCTGGGGCGGCCGGCGTCTCTCCCGTCACCAGAACGTCGGGTCAGCCTGGGCCAGGCGCCGTCCCTGCCCTCCCGGGCTGGGTGCCAGCCTGGAGCCCCCACCCACCAACCCCGTCCCCCGCTCAGGTCCCTCCCGGTGAGCACCCACCCCCGCCCCAGCCCCCACGGGTCCCTCAGGCCCCAGGGCCTTTGCTATCCCCTGTCCCTCCAGCCTAGCCCCGTTGTCCACCTTGCCGAGGTCTGACCCTTCAATCCAGTCCCAACCGAAGGCCGCGTCCTGCGCCCCCAGGGCAGACCCCGCCCCATGGCCCTGCTCTCTTGGGGCCACCCCGCCCTCTTGCCTCTGGGCAGATGGGCTGGTCTCGGCCCCTCTCCAGGTGTGTGGCGTCTGGGGGGCCGTGAGGTCCACTCAGGCTCCGCACCACCACCCCCCCCAGGCAGCGTCACCGGCTGGGAACGGGGCGGGCAGCCGGGCCGCGAGGCCCCTCGCCCCCCCACACACCTGCCCAGGTGAGGTGGCACCTCCCCCAGGGCTGGGGCAGCGCCGTGGCAGAGCGTTTCCCCCGGGCCCCGGCCCAAGACGGGCAGCCTGCGGCCAGGCTCCGAGTAGAGGCCCCGCCTGCCCGTCGCTGCTGAGCGGGGCACACTGCCCAGCGGAGCACGCAGCTGCCGACGGGCGAGGCGGCCAGGGGCCCCCGGGCGCCGGGGCTGGGGCGCAGGCACTGCCCAGGGGCCTTCTCGGGGTCCGGGCACAAGAACAGCGAGAGCAGCCCTCCAGCCCGGCCCCCCCTGCTCAGGGAGGTGACGCCACGTCACTGCCGCGCTCTCCACCCAGCACAGCAGTGAGAACATTCCAGAAGGCTGTCCATCGGGCGTGGGGTGAGCCTTCCGGAACGTGAGTCGTGGCACGTGGGGTCAGTGACGCCTCCGCAGCTGGTGCAGGGACAGTGGGCGTGTGGGCATGGATGAGCGGCAGGGCAGCACACCCAGCGAGCACCTGTCCCCCATCACATGTGTCCCCCACATCACATGTGTCCCCCACATCACGCCTGTCCCTCTGCATCACATGTGTCCCCCGAGTCATGTGTGCCCCCCTGCATCACATGTGTCCCTCTGTGTCACATATGTCTCCCTGTATCACATGTGTCCCTCAACATCATGTGTGTCCTCTGTGTCACGTGTCCCCTGCATCTTGTGTTCCTGTGCCATGTGCCCCCTACACCATGTGTCCCCTGTGCCACGCATGTCCCTTGCATCATGTGTGTCCCATGCACCACATGTGTCCCTCTGTGTCTCAGGTGTCCCCCTGCATCACATGTGGCCCTCTGCATCATGTGTGTCCCCTGCATCACGTGTGCTCCTCTGTCACATGTGTCCCCTGCATCATGCGTGTTCCCCTATGTCGCACGTGTCCCCCATGTCACATGTGTCCCCCTGCATCACGTGTGTGCACCGGCTCCCAGGAAACGCAGTCAGCTGTCAGGCTGTCAGCTCCTCTCCGGGCTGGGATGAGGAGGGACTCTCACTTGCAGTCACATCTCATGTGCCGTTTGGTTTCGTTGGGGCGCTTTGGCTGTCTCAGCACCCCTGGACCCAGGCCCCACTTGGGCGGGAGAAACCCACCGAGACCCCCCACTCATTCCATGACCCCCCTGCTGCTGTGCCCACGAATGGGTAAGTGGAGCCCCCAGCCTCCACACAGGGGTCCCCGAGACCACTGCCTCCCCTCCCCCAACGTCCTGGAGCCCCCAGCCCAAGCAGAGCTGACCCCACCCTCTGCCTGACCCTCGCCTGCTCCCGATTCGTTCATTCGTGTCAGATACAGACCCGTCACCTCTTAGTGCTGGGAGCCCGAGGGGACAGAGACGGTCCCTGCCCGCAGAGCCGGGCCGGGGACAGGCACGTGGGGAAACTGATCCCGAGTGGGACGGTGATGGAGACGAAGGAGAAAAGTAACCCGCGGGCAGCTGGGACGGTAGGCCGCAAAGGCCTCACTGGAAGGCGACTTTCGGTCCCGACCAGGAGGGGAAGGTGGGAGCCATGCGGCTCCGTGGGGAGAGCATTCCGGGCAGAAGGGCTGTGCAAGGGCCCGGAGCTGAGGGTGCTGGGTGTCCCCGGAATGGTGGGGTCTGTGTGAGCCAGCGAGCGGGCGGTCAGGCCAGAGCCCCAGGGCCTTTGCACCTGCCGCTCCCCTGCCTAGAGGCTCTGCCTGAGATGTCCAGGGGACTCACTCCAAGTGTCGCGGAGCCAGCAAGCCCGGGGCCGGCCGCCCTCCCTCGAACGCCCCCTCACTCCATGTTCAGGGAGGAGGCGGCAGCAGCGCTGACCCCAGGGCCAGCCACAGCCCCCACCCCCAGGCCTGCCGGGAGGCCTGGAGAAGAGCCACAGCGGCCCACCAGGTAGCGGACACGCGACGTGGCGTGAGAACAACGCCGGTGGTGGAGAAGCAAAATCGGGCCGCGCTCCCTGGCGCGTTGTTCGGGGGTGAGAGGCCGGACGCCCTGACGCCTGCGAGGTGGGGACGCGCCCTGAGGGCCTGAGCCGGGAAGCGGGACAGACACAGGAGGGCGGGCGTGGCGGCACCCACTGACCCGAAGCAGCCGAGTGCGCGCAGGAACGCAGGCCCGTCCTCAGCGGTGCCGCCTCCAGCGGGTGACAGCCACTTCCGCAGAGCACGGGTGACGGGAACCCAGCGTGTGGCCGTGATTTTCACCCGTGAATTGTGCCCTGCATGTGAAGGAAGGGCCCTTGTGTGCTGCCAGGACAGCAGCAACGACGGACAGCGCGGGCTGGGCAGCACGCACGTCAGCCCGCAGTCAGCAGGGACGGAGGGAAGACGCGGTACCGAGAGTCCCACCAGCCGAAACACGGGGCTCCCCTAGCGGGCAGTGCCAGAACCGGGCAGGTATACGGGAGCTCTGTGTTTTCTACATATTTCTCCAAACCTGCAACTTCGCTACTGAAAAATAAAAAGATAAGGGGGGGGAAGGGCAGGCAGGTGGGGGTGGGGGATAGGGCAGAGCAGGCAGGGGCTGGGTGGGGGAGGGGAGGGGCAGGTGGAGAGTGGGGGCGGGGCGGGCAAGTGGAGGTTGAGGGAGGGGAGGAGCAGGTGGGGTAGGGGAGGGACAGACAGGTGGAGGGTGGGGGAGGGGCATGTAGGTGGACAATGGGAGGTGGGGCAAGGTAGGCAGGTGGGGGCAGACAGGTAGGGGTGGGTGGGGGACGGGCAGGTGGAGGGGGGCGGGGCGGGCAGGTAGAGGTTGAGGAAGAGGGGCAGGTGGGGGTGGGAAAGGGAGGGGCAGGTGGAGAGTGGGGGATGGGGCAAGGCAGGCAGGTGGGGGGTGGGGCAGGCAGGTGGAGGCAGTAAGCAGGTCTCAGGGCAGGTGGGGCGTTAGGAGCAGGTGCGGAGGGAGCCAGGTGGGCCCAGGGCAAGCATGTCCCAGCAGAGGGAGCAGCAGGGCCAAGGCCGAGGCAGGTGCTGGCGAGTGTGAGGAAGGGAGAGGAGACAGTGCAGCTGTGCTCAGAGCTGGGTTTACGGACCCCTCGGCCTGGCCCTGCCCTGGGGACCCCCATGCCCGTAGGGAGATCCAAGGAAGGAGGAGAGGTGGGCGCGCAGCTGGGACTGCGCCTGCGGCCTCTGGGTTCTCCTCGAGACACAGCACCTCGGAGTCAGCTTCTGTGGGACAGTCGGGGGGTGAAGGCGAGGGCTGGGGTCAGCCCCCCGGCTCAGACCCCATCGTGCCGCTCATCACGAAATGCCGTGCCTCAGTTTCCTCTTCTAAAACAGGGCTGAGCACACCCCCAAAGGGCTTTTGGGGGGATGAAATGCCTTTTATGGGGAGAGCTGAGCTCAGAGCCTGGGATTACGGGTACTCGGTAAGTGCGAAGTGATTGGCTATTGCTGTGGCTCTTACTATAATCATTATCACTGACAGGAGCCCACAGTCGTGGCTGCCTCAATGGGGAGCCCCCTCCCCACTGTAAGGCTCTGGCTGCGGGGAAGATCCCACCCCCAAAGAGCCGCCACGCCCCCTCCCCGTCTGCGCGCGATGAGAATGCGCTGCTGGAGAGCCCTTCCTTCCGTTTCAGGTGAAAAACACCAGACCCGAGTTGACCCTGTTGCCTAACGGACACATTTAACACCCAGCGGCACAACGCGAGCCCACCCCTGGCTGCTCGGCCCCCGGGCGGTCTCCCCGGGGCTGCCACCAGCTGTCCCCTGGGGCAGGGTCCGTGCTAGCCTACCCCTTTGCGGACGGAGGCAGGAGCTGGGTTTTTGGTCTGGGTGGGGAAAAGCCCCACAATGGCCCGCGATGCCTCCAGATCCCACACTGAGGCTTTCTTGCCGGGGCTCCTCCCACTGAGAACAGGTAAACACCTGTCAGAGCACACCTGTGGCCCTGTGCCTCCCACTCGAGGGGTGGGGAGGTCTCCAAGGAGCCTCATCTCTCAAAATAACAGACCCGAGAGCTGAGTCGGGAGAACCGAGTGTGGGGCTGGGCAGCGAGATCAGGCAGAGGGTGGGGGTGGGCCGCCTGAGGTCTCAGAGTCTCGCCTAAGGACTGAAAGTGAGATCTGCACCTGCTGCCAAGGGGAGAGGGAAACCCAGACCCTTACATTTGGCCGGAGAGGTGCTGGCAACGGGCAGAAACAGAAAAAACTCTTTGGGTGAAAACTTCTCCATCCAAATATAAGCCCAAGGGATCCTACCAGTTAATGCCAAGCCAAGGACTCACCATCAAAGACCACAAAGCAATGAAGAAGGGGACATCAGCATCCACGTGGAATCTAAGCCCCCTCTTGACATAGCTGTGGAGTGGACACAACCAAGCCAAGGTCCACAGGATGGAGGAATAGTGTATGGATTAGAGTGGACTTACTGATATTCTAGTCATGAACTATTGTGATTAGTCATCAAAGAAAATGTGGCGTTGGTGTGGAGAAAGTGGCCATGGTGGCTGCTGGGGGTAGGGAGTGGGAGGAAGAGATGTGATGTGGGGGCATTTTCAGGACTTGGAGTTGTCCTGGGTGGTGCTGCAGGGACAGTTACCAGACATTTTATGTCCTCCCATGGCCCACGGGGTGGACTGTGGGAGAGTGTGGGCTATGGTGTGGACCATTGACCATGAGGTGCAGCGGTGCTCAGAGATGTATTCACCAAATGCAATGAATGTCTCATGATGATGGAGGAGGTTGTTGTTACGAGGGAAGTAGTGGGGTGAGGGGGGTGGGGGGTATATGGGGACCTCAGATTTTTTTAATGTAACATTAAAAAAATAAAGACAAAAAAATAAATTAAGAAAAGAGATTAGATACTAAAAGACTGTAAACATTGGGAGAAAACCATGTACAAATAAAATGTGCGAAGGAATGAAGGATACGATCATAAAGATAATCAGCCAGGAACTACTAGGAACAAACAGGTTTGCAAAAGAAAGAAAAAAATTTTAAATCATATTTTAGAAATAAAAAATATAATTTTTAAAGTGAAACATGTAGTTGACAAGTTAAGATTTGACACAGCTGTAAACCAGAAGATATATTCCAAAGAAATTTACCAGAACTCCACAAAACACAAGGGTTTAGAAAATATTAAAGAGATGTTAAAGATATGGAGGATAGAAGGAGATGGCCTAATACGCATCAAATCATCATCCCAGAAGGAAAAGTAGACAGAGTGAAGGAGAGGCAATATTGAAAGGGACAATTAGCTGCAGCTTTCCAGAACTGATGAAAAACATGAATCCACTGATTCAAAGAACACATAAAGCAGGATACATTAACTTTAATCCACACCTAGATATACAGAGAGAAAACTGCCAAATTCTAAAGACATGGACATGATCTTAAATTGGCCAGAGGAAAAAAAAGACAGATTTCTAAAAAAATAAGGACTGTTGATTGACAGCAGACCTCTCGATTGCAACAATGGAATCCAGTAAGAAATGGAATATATCTCAAAATACCAATAAAAATAATGCTCAAACTATAAATCTTTATCTAGCAACAATCTATATAAGAATTAAGATGAAATGGCATTTAAAGATAAACAAAAACTGGTGAATTTATCATCAAGACACTTAGACTAAAAGAACATGTAAATGATGTTCCAGGGAAAAGGAAAATGTTTTCAGGAGACGTGATATAAAGGACTCAATGCTGAGCAAATACAATGATAAATGATTGGGCAAATCATAGTCAATTTGAGCTGCATAAAAGAACAATATGCAATTTGCGGGGTTAATAGAAAGGGCAGAACAAAAAAATGGATAGCAATGGCATGTGAGTCGGAAGGGGAGAGTCGCAGCTGAAGTGTTTTGGGCTCTGGTATTATTATTCAGGAAGGGGCTACATTAGCGTCTAACTTTAGGCTTTGTTCCACTAGATCCACCTGGTAAACTTTCAAGGAAAGTAAAGGAAAGATTGAAGTAAAGTGTAAAATAGATTTTAAAACAGAGTAAGAAAAAAATGAACTGATTTTTCAAAAGATTGGTTAAAGAGACACGTGAACTGAACACAGCAGGTGTGTGATGGTTTGAAGTGGAACAGACCCCAGAAAAGTTTGCTCTTAAACTTAATCATTCCCATGGGCATAGACCCATGGTAAGCAGGACCTTTTGGTGAGTAGGATCTTAAGATGTGACCCACCTCATTTAGGGTAGGTCTTAATCCTCTTACTAGAATCATTTACAAGAGAATGAAAGTCAAACCAAGAGAGACAAAGCCACAGAAGCAGGAAACTGAAAACAGCAAAACCCAGAAGGGAAGGAAGAGACCAGCAGACACGCCCACGTGGCAACGGAGCCCAGGATCACCAGCAAACAGGCTCAGGAAGAGAGCATTATCTAGATGATGTCTTGATTTGGACATTTTCATGGCTTCAAAACTGTAGGCTGGTCAGCTAATAATTTCCCATAGTTAAAACCAATACATTTTATTGTATTCGGTGGCTTTAGCAAACTAGAACAGATTTTGGTACCAGGAGAGTGGGGCACTGCTATTGCAAATAGCAAAACTGTTTAAAAGGCTTTGTATTCACCAATTAGTAGAGCCAGGAAGAATTGTGCGGTGCCTGATGGAAAAGGCTTGGAAGAGACTGTTGGTAAAATATGGATGCTAAGAACACTGCTGATGAGGTCTTACAAGCAGAAATGATACATGTGTCATTGCAAACAGGAAGAAAGGTGATCCTTGTTTTGAAGTGGCAGAGAACTTGGCAAAATTGAGTCCCGATGTCAGATGGAAGGCAGAATTTGGAAGCTTGGATATTTAGCTGAGGAGATTTCTAACCAAAATGTGGAATGTGCTGCCTGGTTTATCCTTGCAGCTTAAAGCAAAATGCGAGAGGAAAAAGATAAGCTGAGAACTCAACACCTGGGCACAAAGAAACCAGGAAGTGATGGTTTGGAAAATTCTGAGCTTCTGGAAAATGAGTCCCCAGAGAATAGTGCCCCATGTGAGGACTGAACAGAACGTGGAACCAGGAAGCCACTTCAGGGCGAGCCAGGGCTGGAGGAGCAGTTACCCAGGAGGGAGCTGCGGAGAGTCCTGGAGTCGGGCTGGTGGGACCCTTGCGTGCTACATGTGAGACCAACAACTTTTTGTGAGACCTGTATGAATGGAACCACCTCCCGTGTGGCCTAAAAGTGGCAAATTGAAAGAAAAATGACCTCAAAGGCAGAACCATGGAAGCTGAGGTCTGAACCAAAGACACCTTCCCAGGTCAAGAGAGTGGACCCACCATGTATGTGAAAGGGTGGGTCTGCCCCTGAGCTTGGAGAGGGGGGCTCTTCCACCCTGTTGCTCAGGAAGTGTAGCCACCCCAGGTTCTAGACGCCTGGGAGATTGTGACCAGTCCAGCCACCACCCCAATGCTTGTGGAGCCAAGAGCTGGGCCATCACCCTCATGCTCTGAGGATGTTGGGGGCTTCGGCCCAGTGTTTGGGGAGAGCATGGCCACTGGGCAAGCCCTTGCAAAGGGTGCGGCACCCCTCTACCAGGCCCCAGGACAAGGCGTCCTTCACTGATGACTCTGAGACCTTGAAATCCGAAGGAGTGAGCCCTGCGGGGCTCGCACCTCCTTGGACCCACGGTCCCTGTTTCCTTCCAGCTTCCACCCATGGAAATGGGAACCTTTATCCTACGACGATCCCTCCTTTGCATGCTGGAAGCAGATAGCTTCTTCTCTAAGTCTCGTAGGTCTACGTTGGAGGGGGACTGTGCCCCAGGACAGACCAGACCTATAACCAATTCTGATGAGACTTTGTATTTAGTGTTGTCACTAAATTAAGGCTTTGGTATGGGGTGATGGAATGGAGGTATTTGCATGTGGAAAGAACAGGTCTTTGGGGGGTCCACAGGGTGGAGTGTGATGGTTCAAAGCTGTATGGACCCCAGAAAAGTATGTTCTTAAAGTTAATCATTCCTGCAGTGTGGACCCATGGCACACAGGACCTTTGGGTGAGGAAGGTCTTAAACATGACCCACCTCATTTGGGGGGGGGGGGTCTTAGTCCTCTTACTGGAGTCTTTTATAAGAGAATAAAATTCAAACAAGGAGAGAGGAAACCACCATGTGTCTTGCCATGTGACAGAGGAGCCCAGGCTCACCAGCAGCCAATCTTCAGGAAGAATGCTTCGCCTTGCTGATGCCTTGATTTAGA
This sequence comes from Dasypus novemcinctus, assembly GCF_030445035.2. Lineage (NCBI taxonomy): Eukaryota > Metazoa > Chordata > Mammalia > Cingulata > Dasypodidae > Dasypus > Dasypus novemcinctus. The sequence continues at coordinate 105,525,414 of NC_080686.1, forward strand.
CATTTTCCCAGCTTCAAAACTGTATGCTTGTAAGACAATAAATTCCCATAGTTAAAGCCAACACATTTTATAGTATCTGATTTGGGCAGCTTAGCAAACTAGAAGGTGGAACTGATTAGATCCTGGACTTAAAAAGAATGTTATGGGAATAATCGGTAAAATCTGAATGGAATCTGTGAATCAGAAAGTAACTTGATTAGTTTTGCTTGTAGGGTAGTGACCTGGTACTCATTAATGCTGAAGTATTATGGGGTAATTGAGCATGATGGCCAGAGCCTATTCTTGAGTGATAAAGAAATGTCAGCAATTGAGGAATATGGGTGAAAGGAACCTGGGGACTCTGTGTCCTATTTCTGCAACTTTTAAGTACATTTTAAATATTTTCAAAATAAAAATATAAAAACTCTAGTAATTTAAAAATAAAGAAGCTTTGAAAAGGAAAGCTAAACTCAAATCAAAAGTAAGGTGGGAAAAACAAGCCCCAATATATCAATAATGGATTAAACTCACCAGTTAAAAAACAGGGGATGTTTGATTAGACTTTTTAAATGCAGGTATATGCTCTTTAATAAGCATTAAAACACAGAAAAATTAAAACAAAAGGATAGAAAAATATATTGTGAATCAAAAGAAAGCTATCAGATACATTACTAGTAGACATGATAGGTTTTAAGATAAAAGGTATCATGTGGGATAGAAAAGGTCAGCCATAATGCTAAAAGGCGCAATTCACCAAGATGATACATCAGTTCTAAACTTGAATGCAATCTAACAAAATAGCTACAAAATATACAAAACAAATATTTATAGCACTACAGGGAGAAATTTCCAGGCCCACTAGGGTAGCAGAAATTTTAACACATTTTTCTCAATTTATGATCAGTCAGGCAGACACACACAAAAAAAGTAAAGATATATAAGATAACTACAAGTTAATAAGCTTGATATAATGGACACTGATAGAACTTTCTATGCAACAATTAGAGAATATACATTCTTCTCAAGCACACATGGAACATTTACAGAAATTGAAAGTTCTAAGCCATAAAGCGAATCTTAACAAATTTCAAAGAATTAGTATCATATAAAAGACATTCTCTAAATAAAATGCAATTGTTAGACATTGATTTAACAGGAATAAATTTAAAATCCTTGTGCATTTAGGAATTTTATAATGCACTTTATAACTCATGGGTCAAAGAAAAATCGTAATAGATACGATATTTTTAAAATGAACAATAATGAATACACTATGTATCAAAACTTGTGGGATGTACTAAAAGCAGAACTTTACAGGGGAATTTTTAGGCTCTAAATGCTTATGTTAGAAAAGAAGAAAAATTCATGGGCTAAGCATCCAACTGTAGAAGTTAGAAAAAAGAAATATGGAATCCACCCAAAAACAGAGAAAGGAAAGAGATAATACAAGTAGAAACCAATCAAAAACCAAAGCAAGCATGAAAGAGAACCATAAATCGAAAGTCAGTTCTTTAGGGAAGCAGATGTGGCTCGAGTGTTGGGGCTGCCACCTACCACATGGCAGGACCCCGGTCCGATCCCTGGGGCCTCCTGGAGAAGAAGGGGAGAGAGGGTGCCCATTTGGCGAGCGAGTGCCCACATGACGAGCAGGCACCCGTGTGGCAAGCACAAGTGCCCACGTGGTGAGCCAGTGCCCACGGAGGTGAGTCATGCAGCAAGAGATGAAGCATCGAAAAGAGAGGCAAGGGGAGAGTCGAGGTGGCGCAATTGACAGGGAACCTCTCTCCGCATCAGAGATCTCCAGGATCCGGTCCTGGTGAATCCTAGAGAGCAGAGAAAGTGAGAAGAGAAGACAACACAGACTGCAAAAACAGCAGGGTGGAAGGAGGGGAATGGGGGAAAATAAATAAATAAATACATAAATCATTTTTTTTTTTAGTTCTTTAAAACACCAATTAAAAAAAACAAGCCTCTGGAAAGACCAATTAAGGTAAAACAAAACAATAGGACAAGTAAACGATATTAGTAATGAAAAGGGGTTTTTAATCTACGGCTAGAGGAGATATCATAACTATAACGAGAGGATCTTATGAACAATTTTATGCCCCTACATTTGAAAGCCTAGACGAACTAGACAAATCCCTAGAAAAATATAATTCATCCCCAGTCAAGATGGTGGAGTGAGATGCTTGGGGACCCGCCCCTGCCGCCCCGAAGCTTCGAACAACTAGCAAGAACCGGCAGAAACATCTTCGCAAAGCTCCAGAAACCAGTCAAAGGCGGACTGTAACAGGGAACGCGCCGAATCGGGGAAAGGCCGCCTGGGGCCAGGGGTCCCCAGTGCCTGCCCAGCGCGGCCCGGAGCCGTCCAGCGCCCAGGGCAGCCCCCAGCCCCGGGTCTGGAGGTGCAGAGGAAGCCTCGTGCACGTACCGGGCACTTGTGTCTCGTCCAGTCTGCCTGGTGGCCTGAGGGACTGCACGAGGGCCCTCGGCGCAGCTCGTCGCCCCTGCACGTGCCCTGCCCGTGGAAGGCAGCTCGCGGAGCTCCTGTGAAGGCTGCGGGGAGCAGGCGAGAGCTGCCCGGGCAGGAGGACAGAGAGAGCAGCGCCGGGACCACGAGGACGCGCTTTCCTGGGGAGGAGGCAACTTTGGTACCTGTAAAGAGGGGATTCCTAGGGCCACACGCATGCCCGCAGCAAGACGTGCGTGCAGACAGGCTCAGGGCTGCCCCTGGGCGCTGGCCTGGAGCTGTGCTCCCAACTCACCGAACGGGCAAGCAAGGAGAGCACCTGCCACAGAGGTGCCCCCCCACTCACCTTTTTGTGAGCTCTTGGCAATCAAGGAAAGCTCTCACAGCACTAGCTGGATAAAGCTTGAGGAGCACACGCCTCCGAGTCTAAATTCCATCAATAGCACATTAAAACACTTTCAAAAGTCCAGGTTTCAACAAAAAATGACAAAACCTACCAGGAAACAGGAAGCAAAGTCCCAGGCAAAGCAGATGAGGAAAGCGTTAGAAACCGCCACGGAGCACCAGACTGCCCGGGCCAGACCAAGACCGAACCAGGAAAAAGGCTCCCAAATGCGCTCAGAGAGCCCAGGAAGCCAGGAAAACAGCAGATGAAATCAAGGGTGCTACCGTTAGAGAGATGGACATTACGGAAAGAAACCGCACAGAGCTGACGACCACAGTAACCGGAAGTAAAATTCCCCAGGGGGCGTCGACAGCGGCCGGCAGCTGGCAGGGGGAGCCGGCGGCGCCGGCGGTGGTGAAGGTAAGCAGCGCGACTGTTCAGTCTGAGGAGCAGAAAGGAGGAATGAAGAAAAGTGAACCTGAGGGCGCCATCGAGCCTTCCCGTGGACACAGATTGGGACTCCCAGAAGAAGAAGGAGGAAGAAAGAGTATTCACAGAAAAAAATGGCGAAAAACTTCCAGAATTTAACAAAAGACATGAATTAAGATGCTCAGTGACCTACATATGGGAGAAACCCAAGTCGCCCTCACCACGATGTGTCTTAATGGCCCGTCGAATGCCACGGCGGAGGAGAATGCGGGGGCCACTGGAGAGGTGCGATGTGTTGTATACAAGGGAGGCTCTATTAGATTCAGTGCCGATTTCTCATCGGAAACCACAGAGACAAGAAAGCAGTGGGAAGACTGGTTTAAAATGCTGAAAACACACAAACAAATGCCAACCAAGAATTCTCTAGCCAGCGAAAGTGTTTCAGACATGAGGAAGAGATTAGGACGATTCCAGGTAAAAAGCCGAGGGAGTTTGTCACCACAGACCAGCCCTACACGAGATGCTACAAAGAGTTCTGTGGGCTCAAAGGCGGGGACAATAGGCTGCAGAGGGAACCCATGAAGAAGCAGAGCTCTCCAGTGAGGGTAACGGCACGGGGAAGCATAAGGAACAGCACTAGTGCAGCTTTGGTTTGGAACTCCACTTGGTACTCCCTATGAGAGCTAAAGGCAAATGCGTAAAATGTAGTGATAAATCAGGGGTTTTGGACTCACAATGTATAAACATGTAATTTGTGGCAAGAACTACATGAAGGTGGAGGTACAGAGGGGTGCAGGAACATAGTGTATATACTATTAAATTTAAGCTGGCATCAAAGCAAATGGCATTGTTAGATTTAGGATGTTAAATTTAAGCCCCATGGTAGCTACAAAGAAAATAACAAAGAATATGCAAGCTCACAGAGACCGAAAATTAGAGTACAGGTAGCCAGGGTTTGCGGGCGGGGGAATGGGCAGTCAACGCAGAGAGGGCAGAGGCTTCTGCCTGGGAGACGGGCAGCTTTTAGTATCAGAAGGTGGTGAGGGCACCGCTATAGCTAGAGTGTAAATAAGAGCAACCTCACTGAGAACGGTACGCCTGGGAGTGGCTGAGATGGGAAAGTTTATATTGCATCTACATTGCTACAATTTAAAAAGAAAAGAAAGAGCAACTAAGGAGACAGTGGCAACTAACTGTGCTGCATGATCCTGGATGGGGTCTAGCAAGGGAGGAGATAAGACTCAGAGGGACAGGATAGGGCATGTGAAAAACTGGAACATGTAAGTTTTATGTCAACGTTAAATTGCTCAAACTTGACACCTGCACCTAAGGAGGTGACGTAAGTGAATAAAGGTGTTCTTAAGAAATGTGCATGGCGAGGGATCACTACCACATACCAGCTGAAGAAGCAACTAGAAAATGACCTTGAATTAAAGATTCAATGCGGAACAGCAGAATATACCTGTCTACATATAATAACATGACTTCGGGAAGCTGTTTGACCTAATGTAAGGGGGAAATGGAAAGGAGAAATGAGATTATAAGGCTGTGAGTCTCTAAAAAAGAGTCTGGAGGTTGTCAGAAGGAATAGCCCTATGTACAACTGAACAGAGTCTAAGAGACAGATAAGGTAGATACAACCCCAGGTATTGGTTCTTTTGAGGAATAAAGAGACCCACGGGTTCTATGGTCATGGCAGAAGGGGTTCACTGCCATGACAGATAGCCCTTCTTTGGAGCTGGTGTTTCTGCGTGATGGAATTGGACTCAGAGGGGATCTCTTTTCACAAGACTTGCATGCTACTTTATTGGAATTGTAGTTGGTGCTGGGTTTAAGATATATATATGGGATTTGAATCTCTGGACTGATAATATGACACCCAGGCCCAGAGCCTCAACAGACTTCAGCTCCTACACTTTGATTTATTGGACTTACTCCACTCAGCTAACATGGAGTTGAAGAAGGTCAACCACCACAACATGGAGCCTAGAGTGTCTACAACTGGAAGCGGGAGGAGTGCATCCAGTACCCATGTGGAATCTAAGCCCTCACTTGACATAGGTGTGCAATGGACACAACCAATCCAATGTCCACAGAGAAAATGTGGAATGGGTGTGGGAACGGTAGCCATGGGGGCTGCTGGGTGTGGGGAACGGGAGGAAGAGATGAGATGTGGAGGCGTTTTCGGGATGTGGAGTTGTCCTGGATAGTGCTTCACGGACAATTACGGGACACTGTAGATCCCCCCAGGGCCCACTGGATGGAACGTGAGAGAGTCTGGGCTATGATGTGGACCATTGACTATGGGGTGCAGTGATGCTCAGAGATGAACTTACCAGGTGCAATGGATGTGTCATGATGATGGGAGAGAGTGTTGCTGTGGGGGGAGTGGGGGGTGGGGGGGGTGGGGTTGAATGGGACCTCATATTTTTTTTAATGTAATTAAAATAATAATAATAAATAAATAATTAAAGTTAAAAAAAAAAAGAAAAAGAAATGTGCATGGAAGGATTGTGTTCAAGGAGCTGTGAGCAACCTACTCTCAAAAGTTCTAAAATGGACTGACAGACAGATAGATGAATGATGCACAGGTGGACTGATGGATGGATGGAAGGATGGATGGAAGGAGGGGTGGGTGGGTGGATGGGTGGATGGGCAGATGGGCGGGTGGGTGTGTGGGTGGATGGATGGGTGGGTGGATGGATGGGTGGAATGGTAAGTGTATAGGTGGATGGTGGGTGGGTGGGTGGATGGGCGGATGGATGGGTGGAATGGTAAGTGGATGGGTGGATGGGTGGATGGTGGATGGGCGGGTGGATGGTGGGTGGTGGGTGGGCGGGTGGGTGGATGGGCGGATGGATGGTGGATGGATGGGTGGAATGGTAAGTGGATAGGTGGATGGTGGATGGTGGGTGGGCGGGTGGATGGTGGGTGGGTGGATGGATGGGTGGAATGGTAAGTGGATGGGTGGATGGTGGGTGGGCAGGTGGATGGGCGGGTGGATGGTGGGTGGTGGGTGGGTGATGGATGGTGGGTGGGTGGGTGGGCGCATGGACGGGTAGAATGATACGGAAGATGTGGCCTGATGTTAATATTGATGGGTCTGGGTATCTGGGGATTTAGCCCTAGGTTGGTGCTCTCTAGGTTTTGAATTGTTTTTATGACTGGCCCATTAGTTTGTAAGTATTTCAAAATAAAAGTTAAAAAAATTGATTTGAGAAGAAATAAGGACTTGAGTGGTCCGTTGTATACTACAATAGTGAAATGCATAATATATAACAGAGAAAGAAGAAGAGAACATTCCCCAATTCATTGTATTAGGCCAGAAGAAACCTGATGTCCAAATAAGACAAGGTGAGGACAAGGAGGTACATGGGAAAGCCGACACAGAAAGGAAAATCCTCCTTAATAAATTATCAAAATAAATCTCTCAGTGAAAGTGATCACTTTGCATGTGCATAACAATAAACCCTGACCACGTCGACGTATCCCAGAAATGCTAGAGAATCTATGTGCCTTTCACCACATAGGATTAAAAGAGAAATACTACAGAATCCTTTCAACAGATGCAGAAAAGGAATTTAACAAAATTCAGGAGCCATCTCTGATTTTTTTTTTAATCCTCTTTTCACACCTTTAGCAAACTTCCTTAACTGAACAGAGTATCTAGATAAACTTAAACTAATATTCTTGATGAGAGTGACTTTGGAAGCATTTCTTGTGCAATTAGGAGCAAAACAGGGATGCTCGCTGTCCCTCTAGGCCCACAAAATAGGATGAGAAAGAGAAATTAACGGCACATGCAGCAGGATGAAGAGTGTATTATTGGTAATAATAAGATCATATTCTGCAAATTATGAGAAATCATGAGAACTAGCATTCAGCTGACTGAAAGCTCAATTTTTAAAAACCCCACGTATTTCCATATACCAGCAACATGCAATTAGAAAATGTGATTCATAGAAACAAACAAAATATATGCTTAGGAATAAATTTAACAAAAATGTATGAAAGATCTCTATGAGGAAGATTCTTGTTTGACTGTGTTGTAAACATTAAAGAAGACGTAAATAAATGAGATATTCTATGTTCATAGACAGGAAAACTCAATATCATGAACATGTCAATTCTTACCAATTTAATTCATAGATAGATTCAATGCAATTCATATAAAAATGTGAAGACGGCTATTTACGGAACCTGACCCAGTGATTGTAAAATACATTTGGAAGAGCAAGGAGCCAAGATATCTAAGGCGCTCCTAGAAACCACAGGGGCAGGAGGGCCTGGCCCGCCCAGAGACCACCGCTCAGAGCCGCGCGGCAGCAGGGAAGGCAGGGAGGGAATGGCCCGCGGCCTCTGAAGACCAGAAACGGCCCTCCGTGGGTGTCTGACCCTTGCAGAGGTAGCAGGGCGGGCCTGGCGCCGGGCACCTGAGCGCCCTATGGAGAAACGTGGAAGGCAGACTTTAAAGTCTTCAGGAAAAGCAAAACCACACCAGACGAAGGCAGACAGAGGAGACTGTCCTCTCCACCCTGGAGGTGGGGAGCCCGAGGGGGCACGCCACCACGAGTCCCCAAAGGACCCCCGGATCGGGGAAGGGAGGGCGCCCAGTGCTGTCTGTAACTCACAGAAACCGACAAAGGAGCGGTGTCGAGCTGGGAACCCACGGACGCACGCGCTCATCGGCACACGCATGTGCACGCTGCAGACCACGCAGGAGGGAAAAAACAGCCCAAATTTTAAAATGGGCAAAAGACATGAACAGACTTTTCAAAGCAAATGAAACACAGATATAAACATATGAAAAATTCCAGCCTTATTAGTAATCAGGGAAATGCAAATTAAGACCATAATTAGATACTGTTTTACACCCACCAGATTGGAAAAAATTAAGAAGTCTGACAATATCAAATATTGGAAAGGCAGTGCATCAAAGGGAGCTCATACATTGGTAGGAAAGCGTGACAGCGTGCACCCACCGTGGAAACAATCCAGGTTCCCCTTGCGAAGCTGAACCATTCCCAGCACTCAGACCCCGTAACTGTAACCCCACCGTGCTTCTACAGGAGCACTTGCTCCCGCACGGAGACAGGCACCGGCACTCACGGCAGCGCTGTTTCTATGAACCCAAAAGGGAAAAGATCTATCTATCCATTGAGGGGGTGATGGGTAAGTAAATTATGATATATTCAAGCAATGCAAATTTATGCATCAGTGAAAAATATGAACCATTGCTATGCACAAGCACATGGATGGATTTTGGAAACAAGGACAGATGAAAGCCAGACTCAGAAGAATAAAAATAGCATGGCTCGATTTTTACAGAGCTAAGAAGAAATAAGCCAAACTAAACAATACGTGTTTAGAAATAAACACGTTTTATAAGCATTGTCTATGTAAAATAACATAAAACTACTTAGAACTATGTGAAAACAAGGGAATAATAGGCACCACACTGGGGAAAGCAGTTATGTTGGGTAAAAGCAGAGGCTCGGGTGGGCTGAGCTGACACACAGATGCTGATTGTGGACTTTCGGGTCGTGGGTTAGGAAATGGGGAGTGCACGTCACCATCGCACTGCAGAGCGTAACTATATGGTGCATGTAACCTCCTGCATGGGTCAGATGATATATTAGAAAGGGAGAGTAAAACGGGGCAATACTGAGACCAGCCCGGCTTAGAGCAGCACCACCATTAGCCACCTGCGGGGGCTGGGAGCTCTGAGCCCCAGAAAAGCACGCTCTTCAACTTATCCAGCCTGCGGCTCTTTTGACGAGGTAACTCCAGATAGGCTGTGTTCCTGAGCAGATCTTGATTCTATTACTGAAGGTCTTAGAGACAGAGGAAGACAGAGGAAGTCCCCAGAAGCTCAAGGTCAGGGGAACCTGGAGGAGAAGGAGAGGCCAGCAGGGCTGCTGGGACGGAGGAGCCCAGGACCAAGGCCACCGGCGCCAGTCCTGGACTGCCAGCTGTATGGAAGAAAGCATCGCCCTGCTGACACCTAGATTTGGACTTTCTCCTAACCTCAAAAAGTGAAAGACACCTAAAAATGGATGTACATCACTATTACAGGGTGGTGGGAATGTGGAGAAGCATGGGAAAAATACAATTAATGTAACCTATGGACTATAGTTAACAGCAATACTCTAATATTCTTGCATCAATGCCAGATGTACTATGTTAATAACACAAAGATGTACTATGTTAATAATAGGGGTATGGGAAAAAAAAAGGAGCCAATAAATTCCCATTGTTTAAGCCGGCCCATTGCGTGGTGCTTGCTTTAGCAACAAGGAAACTAAAATGCCACCCCGGCAACCTTCAGGGCATCCATGATCCAGTGTTCAACTTTTCCAAGATTCTGAAATTCCTCTGCTCTAAGATGCCCACAGGCGCACCCCACCATTCTAGTCGCCCAGTGATGTCACGCAACCGAGTAGGACTTTAGGATTCTGACACCCCCCGGGAGGCTCCGGAGCCCACCCACAGGGCCCCCGAAGGCTGTGCCCACTTGCCAGGGCCAGCCGGGTCCATCCTGCCCGGCCAGCCCTTGAGCTCTGCCTCCTGGGAGGACGGAGCCGGGCCTGGCTCACTCACAGCTGGCGCACACCCCGGGGGACAGCGCTTCCCAGGAGAAGACCCCGACAGCAGCTCGCGTCCCATGAGCCCACCACCCGGGGCTCCTCGGCTCTATGCCGGGCCCCTCTCAGCAGAGCCAGGGGCTCCCGGAGTTGGCTCCCCTCCCCCACCCCAGCCAGTGTCCACCCTCAGAGCCAGAGGCCCCACCTGCGGGTCCAGTGCCCACCCCTGCCGGGCACCTGCTCCCTCCTCCCCCCGTACCCCAGAGCGTCTGAGCGGGTCCTGGAGAAGAAAAGCGGCCTGCCTGGACTGCACCCCCACCACTTAGGACGCGTGTGCCTGGGCAAGCCCCCGCGCCCTGTCTTCGGCGTGGGGGAGGGACAGCTCAGCTCTGCGGGACCTGGGGATTGGCTGAGGGTAACCCCTAAACCCGAGGGGGTTGGCTCGGAATCCAGGAGTGAGCCTCCAGCTTCTGGTCTACCAATTCTTGAGGACCTACTGTGTGCCAGCACTGCGCCCTTGAGACCACCATCTAAAAGAGGTCACGCCACCCACACATCCATTTGTCTGTCCATCGACCTCCCCTCATTCGCCAAGTGCGCACAGGACCCCCGAGGCTGGGGTCCCCCAACCTCGCAGCTCTTCCTCCTAAGAAGCCTGAGCCCCGCTAGTCAGGGCGGTGGGCAAAGCCCGGGGGCGGGGCCGGGCAGGGAGGGCCGGGGGCGGGGAGAGGGCGGGGCCGGGCAAAGAGGGGCGGGGAAAGGGCGGGGCCGGACAAGGGGGCGGGGCCGGGGCGGGGAAAGGGCGGGGCCGGGCGGGGAAGGGGCGGGGCCGGCAGGGGCGGGGCCGAGGCCCGGGAGGGCTCCCGCCGGGCGCTCAGCAGCAGGGCGGGGGCGCCGGCGCAGCCCCCGCAGGCCAAGGCCTCTAGTAAAGGAACGAGCAGCCGGGGTGGGACGCAGCGAGGCGCCCGCGCGGACTCCTGGGGGCCAGGCTCTCCTCGCGCACACACAGGTGACCACATCTGCCTGGCAACCAGGCCGCAAACAGCCGCGGGCCCCAAAGCAGCGGGGACTGTCGGTGGGCGGCGCCTGCCGGCCCCGGGCGGCCCTGGAATGGGAGGGGGGGGGCACATCGGCACGTGCTCCACGCAGTTTGGGGAGGAGCCGGGACAGACACAGGACCCCTGCTTCCTGGGGTCCCTGCTAAGTTGGGGGTGGCATGCTTCCTGGGGGTCCCTGCTTCCTGGGGGGGGTGCTGCTTCCTGGAGGGGGGCCCTGCTTTCTGGGGGGTCCCTGCTTCCTGGGGGATCTCGGCTTCCTGGGGGGCCCTGCTACCTGGTGGGGGGTGCTGCTTTCTGGAGGAGGGCCCTGCTTCCTGGAGGGGGGCACTGCTTCCTGGGGGGGCCCTGCTTCCTGGGGGCCCCTCTCAGAAACGCCTTAAGGGAGGGAGAGAAGCAGGGCCAGGAGGCGGCAGCAGGCAAGGCCAGAAGGGGAAGCTGCGGAGGGCAACGGCTCCGTCCACACAGGCCGGCCCTGCCGCGCGGGCACGCCAAGGACCTCAGGGCTCGCAGGGCTACAGGGCCTGGGCCAGGGCTCCCCGGGGCCCCCCGTGGCTCGCGGGACGTGCTGGGCTGCAAGCAGCAGCCCCCCGGGATGGAGAACCAGTGTCCAGGGGAACCGCAGCCGCGTGGCCAGTCCCCGCAAGTGCCCCGGTCGTCTGGTCGTCGCCTGGCCGGGTGGCAGGAGCCCGCTGGGCCCGGGACCCAGTCACAGGTTAAGCCCCAGGAAGCCGCTGGAGCCGGAAAGTGAGGCGCACCCTCCAAACCCCTGGGAAGCTCAGGCTGGATTTCCGGGATCAGGGGAGGGGCGGAGGTCTTAGGCCAGGCTGAGCAGCCTGTGAGGGGGACCCGGGGAGGGCAGGGGCACCGGGCCTGCAGGGTGGGCTGAGCAGCCTGGGAGGGGGACCCGGGGAGGGCAGGGGCACCGGGCCTGCAGGGTGGGCTGAGCAGCCTGTGAGGGGGACCCGGGGAGGGCAGGGGCACCGGGCCTGCAGGGTGGGCTGAGCAGCCTGGGAGGGGGACCCGGGGAGGGCAGGGGCACCGGGCCTGCAGGGTGGGCCGAGCAGCCTGGGAGGGGGACCCGGGGAGGGCAGGGGCACCGGGCCTGCAGGGTGGGCTGAGAAGCCTGGGAGGGGTCCCGGGGAGGGCGGGGGTCACTGGGCCTGCAGGGTGGGCTGAGCAGCCTGGGAGGTGGAATCGGGGAGGACGGGGGGCACTGGGCTTGCAGGGTGGGCTGTGCAGGCTGGGGGGAGCGGCCCGGCCGAGGGGCAAGGAGAAGGGGGCCACGGTCGGCCAGGGTGGGAGGAGGCTCAAGGCCCATCTACCCAGGTCGGCCTGAGCTCGGGGCTGGCGGGGTTGGTGGAGCTTTCCAGGCTGCCCGAGGAGGGCCGTCCTGGGTAGAGGCCAGAAGGAAAGGGCCAGTTTCCAGCGAGGGCCGGGGAAGGAGGGACAACACGGGATTGTGAGCAGGTGGAGAGTTAGTGTCCAAAAATACTCACGGCCCTTCTTCCTGGCCCCTCCCTCTCCCCTGCAGGATTGCTCCAAGCCAGCCCGAGACACCAAGACGGGCTTAGGAAGCGCTTTGGTCCACGGCACGTGAGTGGAAGTGACATTTACCGCCTCCAAGCCAACATTTCAGAAGTCCCTAGGAGGGTTCTCCAGCATTCTCTTCTCTCTGCCTTGAGCCGGGTGATGTCTAAGGCAGAAGCTGCCCCAGGGTAAAAAGTCTAAGGAGCAAAGGGACATCCTAGCCATCGTGCGTGCGTGACACAAGGACGAATCCAACCTGAGAGCTGGGGGCCATTTGTTACTGCTGCAAAACAGCCTGAACTGACTAATACAGAGAGGGAGACCATCAGCTCCACCTAATAGAAGGGAGGCAATTTCTGCCGCTGCTTTGCTGTGTGGTGCTAGGCAGCTCCTTGACTTCTCTGGGCCTCTTGAAACGGATGGCGTGGCTGGCTGTCGACACACGAGGCTGGTGCCAGGCTGGCAGCTCTGTGTCGTGTGTGTGAAGCGCTTCACGCAGGCAGGCCCCCAGTTAATAAAACCCACATGGCAACCACTCGTGCTGATCCTCTCCTGCCAGCGGCAAGAGCATTTTGAGGGGAAAATGCAAATTTGGGGGACATGGGGGAGCTTGTCACTGGGCTAAAAATGGTGCTCTAATGAGGCCTTCCTGCGCAAGAGGAGCAGCAGGTACAGCGCCTTGTGGCACTGGGGTTTAAATCAGGGGGCGCCAAGGCACAGCCCTTTCCAAGCAGGAGCCGGACAACGGGCGGGGACAGACGGCCCCCAGTCACGGGCCTGGTCAGCGTGGCGGGCGCCCCGCTCTTGGGCAGGGCAACGTCCCCCGAGCCACAGGCCCCGCTTTGCTTTGGTTTGTCCTTGAGAGCCTTTCCCACGGGTCTCCTGGACAGCATCTGACACGGGAGCTGGGTCCAGGGAGCGGGAGGGGCCGGGGTCCCGGACGGGGCGCGGTCCCGGCGCCCAGAGGCCAACAGGGGCGTGAGGGAGGCCAGGCCAGGGGCCGAGCGGGCGCCGGGGAAGGCCGGCCTTCCTCCTGGGCGAGACGGCGCGAGGGCTGCACGCAGCGAGTGGCCATGGGAGGGGCCCGTGGCGGCCAAGCGCCGGCTGCCCCTTCCTCTTCCTGTGCCTCTCGCAGCGTCGGGAGGGGGCGTCCAGGCTCCCCCAGACCTGGGCTCTGCGCCCGCCTGGGACGGCCGCTGGGGAGCCTTTGAGGAAGACCCGGCGGGGGAGCAGGGCCCCCGGGGGGAGAAGGGCCCCCGGGAGCTGTCTGAGGTGCTGACGGCCGCGCCCTCATCGGGGCCCCTTGGAGGATGAGAACTGCAGAGTGGAGTAAAGGATGCGTGCGAGACCCGGGGACCAAAACCCACGGAAAGCGGGGGGTGGGTCAAGCCCCAGGGTCTGAAACCAGACGCCAACCGGCCCCGAGGCCCCTGCCGCCGCGCCGGCCCCCTCCCGCCCATGGCCGGCCCGGCCTATCTGAGCTTGCCGCGCTCGCCAGCTGAGAAGAGAAGACGCCTGCCCGCGCCCGAGCCCCGCCCGAGAGGAGAGTCTGTCCTTCCAGGTTCTGAGCGGCGAGGAGGGGAAAGGGCTCAGGCCCCGTCCACCTCCAGCCTGAGTGGCGGCCCCGGGCGGCTCGGCCGCTCTCGGCTCTCCCGGCGCACGCACCTGTCCAGGCGGGAGCCAGGGGCACGCGCACACCTGTCTACTGAAAGCACGCGGGCCTGTCCGCGGCCTGGGGGAGCGGGCAGTGGAAGAAGGCCCCCAGGAGTTCCTTGGCAGGGCCGGTCCGCTCTCCACACGTCCCCTGCTGCAGAGCACAAGGAGGGAGCTTGTTTGCTGTCTGGGTGGTTTGTTTGCTTCAATTTTGTTGTTTGCCCTGTCTGCTGCCAAGAGGTAAACAGGCCCGCTGCTCCGCCGCTCGCGGGGGAGGGGGGAGGAGGAGCCTGCTCAGGCTGTCACCTGCGGTGCCGCCACCCGGCTGGCTGACCCCGGCCAGCCACGGCCCCTCTCCGGGCTCTTCTCCTCGTCCGTGGGCTGCCCAGGGCCAAGGCTGGGCCTCCGTCCTGCGCGCCACCCCACCGTCCCCGCGGCCCTGGAGGGCGGCAGCCCAGCCGCTCACACAGACGGGGGAGGCCGGGCGGAGCCCCCTCCACAAGAGGGTGGCATCGGGGAGGAGACGGACGGGCAGGCCGCCTGGGGAAGAGCCTCCTCCAGCAGGAGGGCCTCCGACGTCCACGGGGGCGCAGCTGCCGCCATCGGGGTCAGTGCGCTGCGGACCAGCTCAGCGACAGGCCGGCTCGAAGGGAAGGCAACGCTGACCTTCACAGAGGACAGGGAGAGACTCGAGAGAGGAAGCAAAGATGGGACCAGGGGACGCAGCTTCTGGACCTGAGAGCCGCGACCCTGCTTTCCACCTCGTGTTTATTTAGGAACCAACAAGCAGCTGTTTGTTATTTACAATCATAAGGAATGGGTGCAGCATTTACGATAATAAGGAACAGTCTTACAAAGTTCAAACGCCTCCTCACGCAAACGTTTTTTCGTGCTGACCGGACGGCGTTCCGTCTAGTCAGGGCCCGGTGCTCCTAAGCCCGCACTTCTTGTCTGCGTTGTGGAGACGTTTCGACTTCAAACCACGTTCCTCCTATTTCCCCACAATACAGTGATGCAGAGGATGGAGGCAGCGGCACCAACCATAGTCCCGGTGCCACGAGCAGGGTCAGCGAAGGCGTGTGCCAGCCACAGACAAGCCGCTCTCTGTCACCCACGCAGGGGTCGGCACCAAGTCCAGGGCTCCAGGCTCTCCCGATTTGTCAAGTCCAAGGGCACAAAGCAATGCCCCTGACTCACGATGCCACATGTTGTCACCGTCCTTGACCTGCGGGCCTTCTAGGTGGTGATATCCCTCAGTGACTACCTACCATGCCTTGGGCAAGGTGCACAACCTCTCTGACCCTCAGTCTCTTCATCTGCAAGGGGCAATAATCGTCTCCTACAGGACTTGCCTAAGGAGCACAGAGAACGTGCGTAGTGCCTTGCGCCTGGGCCTGGCGTTCCCCCCGTCATGGATGTTAGCATCTGTACCAGGGCAATGGGGGGAGGGCAGCACCCACCCAACCTTAAGTCCGGTGGCCTCCAGACTGGAGGCTGCACCAGGCGACAGGGCTGCGATAAGGCACAGAGCTTTTCCAGGAGACAGAAATCAATTTCTTGCAGAGATATTCCTGGCCTTTTCATTTAGAGAGCAGTAAAATTCTCTGCACTTCCCTTTCACCTTCTTTCTTGGCAGCAACGCCAGAAAGCCGTGGGCTCCGGCCCTGCGCGCCGGGCTGCGGAAGCCTGGCAGTGCGTTAAAGCTTTTTAATGAAACCAATCTATATCTGTTTGCGGTAGGCAGGGGCGCCGCCAGTTTAATTCCGTCGTGTTTTCCAGGCACCCGAGGCTGCAGCTGGCTTCCCCAGCACCCGGCAGGAACCTGCTTCCTGGCACAGGGAGGCCCCTGGCCCCGGCGACTCGCTGCCTGCCATGGCTGGGGCCCAGGAAGCACCTCGTTGATCAGGCCCCAAAGGGGGGGCCCACCCAGCCCACCTGGCCCCTCTCCCCAGACTGCCTTGAGCATTTGAGTCAACCAACAGACCAGAATGCTCCGAGTTCCCACGAAGCGTGGGCCCTTCAAAGCCCACCTCTGAGAGAGCTGGGGGAGCCCTTGCACTGGCCTCACCCTGACCATCCTTCTCCAGAGCTGCCCACCTCCTCTGGCCCCTCTCCTCCTGCCTGGCCTTGGGAGGGAGACGTTTGGAGGACTGTGGCGAGAGCACGGGCATCAGCGAGAGCTGGCTCTAACGTCTTGCCAGCTGCCTCCTTTGGGCACGTCCCAGCCCCCCTGGATTCCAGCCCCACATCCACAAATGGGTGCACCAGGAGCCTCTGCCCAGGAGGCTGGGCTGGGCGTGAGGGGAGGCAGGAGGGCCCCCAGGGGCTGTGCCCGCACCGACAGCTGCTCCTGGCGCCGGCACTGCCCGGGGGACACTCCAGGACGGCCCCTCCAGCAGCTCCTGGGCACAAAGCTCGGTCCTGGGCTGCCTCCCAGGCGTGCCACGGGGGCCGAACACAAGGGCACCGGAGCTGCTCGCAGAGGGAAGGCGCCTCCTGCAGGGCACAGGTGGCGTGGCAGGGCGGCCTCGTGTGCGGCGCCTCAGAGCAGGGGGCCGGCCCTCCCCCTCCTCAAGAGCAAAGGCAGGTCTCATGCCCCCCTCTGCTCCTCACGTGCCTGGCACGGGCCCTGCAGACATTGCAGGTGCTCAGCAGGGCTGGTCCTCGGGGGGGCCACAGCCACCCCGGGGCCAGCAGGCCAAGGAGAGGGGGCAGCTGAGAGCATGAGAATCATGGATCTCTTAGGATAGAGGCATCCAGTGGTTGGAAAGTAACAAGACTAGCTGGGACATTGCCCCACGGCCAGGAGGACTTTGAACAAGAGTAAGCATCTCAAAGATGGGACCACTACTGCCTCCACCATCACTACCACGACCACCACCCTCACCATCATTACCTCCATCACTGTCATCTCCATCACCTCCATCACCATCACCTCCATCACCATCACCATCAACCACAACCACCATCATCACACACCACCCCATCACAACCATCACCATCATGTTACCTCCATCACCATCCCATCACCATCATCACCATCATCTCCATCACTTTCATTACCACCATCACCCCATCACCATCACCTCCATCACCATCACCACCACCACCCCCTCACCATCATTACCTCCATCACCATCATCTCCATCACCATCACCGCCATCACCTCCATCACCATCACCTCCATCACCATCACCACCACCACCCCCTCACCATCATTACCTCCATCACCATCATCTCCATCACCATCACCGCCATCACCTCCATCACCATCACCTCCATCACCATCACCACCACCACCCCCTCACCATCATTACCTCCATCACCATCATCTCCATCACCTCCACCACCATCACCTCCATCACCATCATCTCCATCACCTCCATCACCATCACCACCACCACCCCCTCACCATCATTACCTCCATCACCATCATCTCCATCACCTCCATCACCATCATCTCCATCACCTCCATCACCATCACCACCACCACCCCCTCACCATCATTACCTCCATCACCATCATCTCCATCACCTCCATCACCATCACCTCCATCACCATCACCACCACCACCCCCTCACCATCATTACCTCCATCACCATCATCTCCATCACCTCCATCACCATCACCACCACCACCCCCTCACCATCATTACCTCCATCACTATCATCTCCATCACCTCCACCACCATCATCCCCATCTTCACCACCACCATCATCACCCATCACCCCACCACAACCATCACCATCTTTGTTACCTCCACCACCATCATCACCATCACCTCCATCACCATCACCATCAACCACAACCACCATCATCACACACCACCCCATCACAACCATCACCATCATGTTACCTCCATCACCATCCCATCACCATCACCATCATCACCATCATCTCCATCACCACCACCACCACCACCCCATCACCACCACCACCCCATCACCATCATTACCTCCATCACCATCACCTTCATCTCCATCACTTTCATTACCACCATCACCCCATCACCATCATCATTGCCTCCATCACCATCATCTTCATCATCACTATTACCATCACCTATTTCACCTCCATCACCATCACCACCACCACCACCATCCCCACCACCATCATTACCTCCATCACCATTACCATTACCTCCATCACCAGCCCATCAGCATCATCTCCATCACCTCCATCACCATCACCACCATCATCACCATCAACCACAACCACCATCATCACCCATCACCACCACCACCACCATCATCATCGTTACCTCCATCACCACCACCTCCATCACCTCCATCACCATCACCACCTCCATCATAACCATCACCTCCATCATCACCATCGCCACCATCCTATCACCATCACCACCCTCAGGAGAACAAGCCACCATGCTAAATAGCGCACGCAGTCCGATGAGGCATTACTGGCACACCTTACAGACAAGGAAACTGAGTTACAGAGAGATTAAGTATATGGCCAGAGTCAAACTAAACTAGTCATTGGCAAAGCTGGGATTCAAACCCAGCTCAATGTGACCCCAGGAACGGGCACATTTGTTGCATAAAGAGCAGCGGCCGTCTCTGCTCGGCACAGTTTCTGAAGAAGGGGACTCTTGGGGAGGGCGAGGACAGGATCCCGGTCATCTGGGGTTCTCTAAACGCTTGCTCTGGGCCACAGGTACTGGAAGGAAGCAAGCTTATTTGCATGCAATTTGCATACAGCTGCTAAAAGGGAGCTGCGATTCCCCAAGCTTCAAAACTGCATTGTTTCTGCCTTGAAAGGGACCTCCCACGCGTGCACACCCATCCCCCACCCCCCCATGACACACAAAACCTGCTGAGGGCGGCGTCCCTCACCGTCTCTCTCCACCAAGCGAATCAGTGCTCTGCTCGGGCTCATCCCCCACTCAGGGATGACCTTGGCCAGGACCTCCTCTTCCAGGCTGCAGCCTTGCCCACGGGCAGCCAGGGGTCCCTGCAGCCCTCCCAGGAAGCCCAGCCTCTGGCTTCTAGTCTTCAGCTGAAGCACAAAAAGACGTCCCCGGGAAGGGGCACGGCGGGCAGGGCATGCTCCCTGCAGAGGAGACCTGGGGAGGGTGCCTCGGGGAGGGCGGGGGCCGGAGCTGCCTCCCAGACCTGGCCAGTGCTGACCCTCGTACCCCCTCCTCTAAGCCCCATCTCCCAGGAGGACACCCCAGACCCACTCCTCTCCCCGCCCAGGCACTTGACTGGCTCCAAGCCCCAGGGGGTGGCTGACACGGCCGGGTGGGGTCAGCCCAGGAGGACACAGGGCTGGGAAGGCTGCCCGGAGCCTCCCCACGTGGGGCACCAGGGGCCCCTGTGCACAGGAGGTGGGCCGCGCTGCAGATCCAACCCTGGAGAGGGGCCTGCCTGGCAAGGTGGGCAGCGCAGGGCTGGGGGCCTGGCTGGCAGCTCCCCCCAGCCCACAGGGCACGGCCCACCGCCCTTTCCCACCACGCCTCCGCTTCCTGGAAGTAAGACCCTCCCGCCGCCCGGGGCCCTTCCTGCCCACGGGCTTGCTCTCACCCCCACCTGCAGGGGAAGCCCTTGCACCTCTGTGCTCCCAGCTGCTGCAGCACGTCCTCACATCTACACGCGCACACAGGAGCTCTCACACGGACACGTGCGTGCACGCAGAGGAGCTGCTATGCACATGCATGCACAGGCAGTGCTTGCACACGTATGCTCACACAGAGCTCGCACATGCACACGTGCAGAAGCTCACGTGCATGCAGGCACGCCCAAGTTCATATGCACGCATGCAGGGACAGAGTTCACACCGCATGTGCACACATGCACAGAAACACATGCATTACACAGGCACCTGCGTACACTCCCACGCAGCCAGGCACAAGAAGTTCACACGCACCGACGCTCACTGCTGCCCGAGCACACGCCTCGCCTGCACCCGCATGCTGGAATGTGCGCTGGGTGAGCGCCTACTGCTTCCCTCCAGCCTTAGTTTCCTCATCTGTGAAATGGGAGGACTTCTCCCCTACAGGGCTTCTGTAGGACCCCCGCTCAGCCTCGGGCGCTCAGTCTCCCCGCCCCAACCCTCTCGGGCCTTGCTGCCTATCTTTGGGAGGGCAGGGGCGCTCGCCCCCTCCTTCCTCAGAGGCCCTAGGTCCCGGATGAACCCTGGACCTATGAATTTCCCTGCACCCTGGTCTGCTCCGCGCTGGCACTTAGCTGTCCCCCCCTGCGGCAGGTGCGCGGCCGTGGAGCGGGGGTGGGGGTGGCCCCTCCTGCCTGGTCCCCGCTCCAGCCGGGTCTTCCACAGGAGGCGCAGCCAAGCGCAGCGGGACCAGGAGAACCCGGGAGAGGGGTCGGCAGCGGGGGGCAGGGGCTGAGGAGGGGCAGCGGCGCCTCTGCCCTGCCCCGCGGAGGGCCACGGAGGGGGAGGGGCGCGAGGCTGGACCGCGCTTCCACGATCCAGCCCAGCGCAGTCCCGGTTGCATGGCACAGGCGGGGAAACCGTGATTCTGCCCCGCACTCGCCCACAGCCGCTGCGCCCCACTGGCCCCTGCGCCCCGCAGCCCACGAGGGCCACAGCCCCGGCCCGCTGAGGCCGAGCAGCGGGTTCCCCCTGTGTCCAGCGAGGCCGAGGCAGCTTTAGGAAGCGGGCCGGGCCAAGCTCGAGTTCGGGTTCCGGGCTTTGGGGGGGCACTGTCTGACGATGGGACAGAAAAAAGATGGGGTATGGAAAACGCTGTCCAACTGCAGGTGCGAAGGGGCGTCGGCTGAGCACTTGCCACCCCTAGGAGGGTAGAGCCCCTGGCACCCCCGCCCGCCCCCCTCTGCAGCCTGGTCTACCACCAGCGAGCAGGGCATTGAAATCCCTGCTCTCCGTCAACCTAGAGAAGGACAGCGCCCCAGCCCCAGCCTCCTGCGGCCTGTGGGGCCCAGGGCAGACGCCCCCGGAGCCGCCCCTCCCAGCACCTGGAGGCACGGTGCACCTGTGCCTTTCGCAGCGGCACTGCGGGAGGGCTCTAGAACAGTCTCATCAGGAAAACGAGGCTCTCCAGCACCCCTCACCTCGGCCACCTCCACCTGCAGCTTGCTGAACTGGCTCAGCTCCAGGGTAGAGCAGCCCCCCGCCCGCTGCCCCACGACAGGCCCGAGAGCCCGCGGCGCCCACACTACGGCCGCGGCACCTGGCTCCCGGGTCAGATACCAGATTCACCAAGAAGGCAGCTAAGGGGTTCCTGGGGGAGCTGCCCACGCCCCCCCGTGGGGGGGAGCCACAGC
Organism: Dasypus novemcinctus; assembly: GCF_030445035.2. Lineage (NCBI taxonomy): Eukaryota > Metazoa > Chordata > Mammalia > Cingulata > Dasypodidae > Dasypus > Dasypus novemcinctus. Next base: position 105,546,761 of record NC_080686.1, read on the forward strand.
CAGCCGCGAGCAAGGATCTCACCTTCAGGAGCCTCGGCAGCTCCCAGCCCCCCAGGCCCCTCCCACCCACCCCCACCCCCAGCCCTCAGCCGGGCACTGGGCAGGCATCGGCACAGGTGTGGGGTGTGCCAGGTGGTCCCAAGCCCTGGCTTTACTGAGCAGAAAACAGGCCGAAGGCCATGGTCACAGGACAGCTGCGGCCAGGCCTGGGCACAGCAGGAGCTCAGCAGATGTTGGAAGAAAGGAAGGAGGGAAGGAAGAGAGAGGGAGATGCGGGTAGGAAGGGGAAAGTTGGGGGGGGGGTAAAAGCGAGAGGCCGATGAGGGGGTAGGTGCGGGCTGCGGCGTGGCCTGGGGCAGGGGCCCGGGGCGCCGGGCCCTCGTGGGCCAAGGCCCCTCTGTCCTCCCCGAGGCACACGCCGGCCCGGCCAGGGAGGCCAGTCCGACTCCCGGCTGACCTTGCCCTCCGCCGGCCCAGCTCTCTTCCTACCTCTCCCCTGAACCCTGCCCCAGGCGGGGACCCCCCGCTCCCGGCCGTGGCCCCCGAGACCCTTCCTTCCTGCCCTCCTGGCAGGCTGGGCCCCAGGGTGCCTCCTGGGAAGCCCTGGCGTCCACCCCCACCCCGCCTGGGTGGGGGCCCAGGAGCAGCGGCCTTGGATTTGGGTCAGCAGGTGTATGTGGGGGCCCAGCCCGCTCTGGTGGAGCTTGGGATGGGGCAGGTCAGCTGGGCACAAGCAGCCGGCCACTGTGCAGCGGTGTCAGCAGAGCGGGCGTGCGGCCAGAACCAGGGAGGGGAGCATGTGGCCAGATGGTGACAGGGAGGCACAGGAGCGGGGGGGGGGGGGAGAAGGGGGAGGGCGGGGAGGGGAGGAGTGGGGAAGGTCGGGAGGGCAAGAGGGAGGAGGAGGGGGGCACAGGGAGTGGGGAGGGCAGGGAGGGGGTCAGGGTGTAGGGAGGGCTGGGAGGGTAGGGGGAGAGAGCGGGGGAGTCACAGGAGGGTGCTCCTGCCAGGCCTGGCTGGTATCATTTGAGGGCACCCCCGCGTCCCACACGGGGTGCTCTGATGACTAAATGAGCGGCACGTGCAGAAAGCTGAGGACCAGGAAATGGAGACCCGGGGGCCGGCCGCCGCCTCCTCGCAGCTGCGCCACCCGGGGCTGTCACCACCCCTCCACGGCCCAGCTGAGCCACAGGCTCCCAACAGCAGGCCCCTGGCCGACAGTGCTCACCACGGCCCCTCTGCTCCAGCAGAACCTTCTCAAAACCCACCTGCGCCCCCCCCCCCCCCAGACCTGCCCTGGCACGGCGAGACCGCCCAGCTCACGAGGAGCTGTCACAGTATTCTAGTTCTGCAGCGCAGTCTTGAGCCAGCTTGGCGAGCACGCTCCTTGAAAAATCCTACTGGGCTCTGAATTGGAATTACCCTGAACCTATGAGTGGACTTGGGCGGAACAGACACCTTTAAATACCCACTCTTCCTATCCACGGGCATGGTGAGTGTGCGCCCATTTGTTTACATCTTTTAAATGTCTTTTTAAAAAGATTTACCTATTTTATTTTTATTTACCCCCCGATGGCTCTCTCATCTGTCTTATGGTTTGCTCACCTTCTCCAGGAGGTGGGAATGAACCCAGGACCTCCCACATGGGAGGCAAGTGCCCGACGGCCTGAGCCACCTCTGCCGTCCACAGGCTGCGGCGTCGGCTGGCTTGTGGCATCTGCTCGCTGGGCAGAAGGCAGCATCTAGCTCACTGCAGCAAGAGGCGGCACCTGCTCCTCTTCTTTAGGGGCCCTGGAACCCGAACCCAGGACCTCCCACGTGGTAGGTGGGCACCCAACTGGTTGAGCCACATCCACTTTAGTAAATGCCTTTTAATAAAGTTTTGTAGTTTTTTCCATAAATATTTTCAGGTTATGCATTATACCTGTGTTAACTACAAATGGTGCATTTTCCGATGAGTTTATTTGTTCATTTTGTAGAGAAGTGCATTTGGTTTTACATCCAGCTGCCTTTCCAAACTCTTACTGAGTGCTCTGATTTGTCTGAGTAGTCTTGTATGAATAAAGGCAGCTGTTCCTTCCTTTCCAGTCCTCTTACCTTTTCATCTCACTCTTTACCGAGCCGGCGAGCACCTCAGCACCATGCTGGCAGGTGCAGCGGTCACGGGCGGCCCTGACGCGCTCCTTACGTAAAGCAATGCTTCACCGTCTCGCACCATTAATGTCTGCTGTTAGAGCTTTGGTAGATAATCCTCTCAGGTAAGGTATTTTCTGTTTGTATTTGGCAAATTTATTTTTTAATCATAATGGATATTGAACTGTATCCAATAGTTCCTCCAGAGTTATTGAGATGGTCATCATATACTTTCTCTGTGTTATTCTGTTCATGTGCTGAAATTGCACTTCTAGGTTGTATTGATTAAATGAATAAAGGAGCTGATGTTAATCCACCCTGGTATAAATCCGTTCCTGGTACAAATCCAACGTCACGCGATATTTTTGAGAACACTCCTGATTCCACTGGCTAGTGTTACACTGAGGATTAGTGTGTGCCCGACGCAAACTGTCCTGTGACCTTCCTTCCTCACACGGACCATCTCTGGTTTTGACCTCATAGTCCGTGTTTAGAAATGTTACCTCTTCTATTTTCTAGAAAAGCTTGTGTATGATTGGATCTCTTCCTTGAAAGTTGGGTCAAGCCACTTGAAAAACCATCTGGGTTTAGTGTTTTCGCTGTGGAAAGACTTTCCTCCTGATGCGATTTCTCTAATAGTTGTAGAAGTCTCATGAGGCTATTAGTCTTGAGTTGATGTTGGCAAATTGTGCTTTTCTAGGAATCTGTCCATTTTGTCCTAAGTTTCCAAATTTTTTGGCATAAGGTTATTCATAGACTTGTTATTCTTTTGCAATTTGTGCTCTCTTTTCTTCTTGGATCCATCTCAACAATGACTTGTCTATTTCAATAGTTCTTCCCAGGAGCTAGCATTTGACTTCATGGAGCCTCTTCATTATAACTTATTAAATGCTACCCTTATTTTTGCAATCTTTTTTCATTTTCTTTGGGTTTATTTTCTAGTTCTTTTAAGAAATGACTTTTTAGGGTCTTAACACATTAATTTTCAGCCTTTCTTCTTTTGTAGTTTATTTGACTATTAATTTCCTCTGAAATAGCCTACAAATTTTGATGTATAGTGTTTTCATTAACTCTTTTGTATATCCATTGATTTACACATCTATTAATTTCTTCTTCGACCCATGCTAATTTTTTAAAATTTTCAAATACACATAAACTTTATTTTTGCTACAGATTTCTAATTATTATATTTTATTCAGAAAATGTATTCCATGCATGACTGGTTAATTGATTTGACACTTGCTTTGCCACCTAGTTCGTGATAAAAATTTATGAATATTCCATATGTACTTGAGAAGAGTGAGTGCTCTCTATTTGTCAATATAGGGTTCTATAATTGTCCATTAAGTCAAGTGTTAATTATGTCATTAAAATCTGCAATATTTTCACTAACATCTTGTCTCTTTGCCTCATCAGTCACTATAAGGATGTGTTGAAATCTTCTACTCTCATGATGGATTTATCAATTTCCCTCCAGCTCAACTCATTTTTGTTTTATTTTGAGCTATTTTACTAGGTGCATACATGTTTACAGTTTTTTGTACTAGTGATGAAATAAACCTATTATTGACTGGCTATACATTTTTGTCTTAAAGTCTGTTTTGTTGGAAATTGATACAGCTACCAAAGCCTGCTCTGGCTGGCATATTTTTCTTCATAGCTTTACTTTCAACTTTTCCATGTCATTATATTTTAGTGTCCCTCTTGTAAACAGCAAAATGTTATTTTTTTCACTCCAGTCTGACAATCCTTGACTTTTAATGGGCTCTTTCAGTCTATCCACACTTACTTTGTTTGCTGGACATGGTTCCAAAACAATGATTGTGTTTTCTATTTGCTCTATTTTCTCCTTCTATATTATTTGTTTCTTTTTTTTCCTCCTTTCCTTGCTCTTCCTTGGATCAATAAGTGTTCTGGTTTTTTTTTCTTAATTGTCTTCATATTCCATTTTTACTGATTTGGAAGTTATCTACTCTAATACTATCTTTTCAGAGTTTGCCCTTGTCTTAAGTTCTATGTTATAGCATTATTTATTTTTTAAGCTTGTTTCTGTTTTGTGTGTGTGAAATGTTATCACATATAAAGATCTGTGGAAGTACCACTGTGATTAAGACACAGACTGTCCCATCACCGCACAGTAGCCCCTACCGCCACCCCATGACCCCTGGCGACCCCTGATCTGTTCTCCAGACCTCCAATTTCTCACCTCAAGATCATTACGTGAGTGGAATCACACGGGGTGTAACCCCTTGAGAGGGGCTCTTCACTCAACACGGCGTCCCTGAGGTCCACCCAACCCACTGCTGGTACTGTGGTTACCTTCTGTAGCTGAGCAGTCTGTGGCAGGTGCACCGGGGCTTGTCACCCATTCAGCCCCGAGGGGCACCTGCGCTGGCTCCAGGCTGCGGCTCTCACGCATCACGGTGCTATGGACACTCGTGTGCAGCTTCTTCGGTTTATAGCTCTCAAGGATCAATGCCCAGGAGAGCGACTGCTGGGCTGTCAGTATGTATAACTTTTTAGAAACTGCCCAACTCTTTTCCAGAGAGTGCACAGCATTTTGCATTCCCACCAGCAGTGGGAGGGGCGCAGTTCCCCACATCCTCGGCTCTTTCTCTTCTAGCCTAAGTGTGTAGGCTTTACTCTGCGTTTCCCTAAAGGCTAGCGATGTTGAGCATCTCTTCATGTGCTTATTTGCCACATGTGTGTCTTCTTTGGTGGAGTATCTGTTCAAGAGCCTTACCCATTTCCCATTTAATTTATTTTTTATTGTTTTATTTAGAGAGTTTTTTTATACATTCTAGTTATGAATCCTGTCAGATATGTATTTGCAAATATTTTCTCCCACTCAGTGGCTTGTCTTCATGTGCTTTTAACAGGATCTTTCAGAGAACAAGTTTCTTGTTTTTTACAAGTCTTACGAAGGTCGCTTGCGTTTTTGTTGCTGTTGCTGTTTTTTGTACCAGGGATGGGGAATGAGCCTGGGACCTCGCCTGTTGGAAGCCGGCGCTCAACCACCGAGCACATCGGCTCCCTGAGCTCGCCCTCCTGCCTGCTTGCTTGTTGCTCATTTCTTCTTTGTTCTCAGGAGGCACCGGGGACCGAAGCCAGGACCTCCCGTATGAGAAGCAGGCGCTCAACCGTTTGAGCCACATCTGCTCCTCACCTTGAGTTTTACGGTGTACATTATTAATGAAGGCTAAAATTAATTGATACTTAACTCCTTACAACCAGTAAGCCCCCACTGCCCAGTGGGGTGCTCCGTCCTGGTACAATCCCAAGCCCGACATCCCATTTCTAATGTCAATTTTGTTTTTATTACAGACGTACAACACCATTTTGCACCGTCGTCTGCTGGAGTTAAATAAACACTTACTACTGTCCTTCCTGCAGTACAGACCCCCATTCTGGAGTTATTTTTCTCCACCCTGAAGCCCACCCTCCAGACATTGCTTTCGTGGAAGTCTAGTGGTGGTAAACCCTCTCAGCGTTCATTTATCTGGAAACGTCTACATTTTGCCTTTGTTCTTGAAAGATAGTTGTGTTGGGACAGCTATTTTCTCTCAGCACTTTGTAGATATTATCTCACTCGTCACTATTTCCGTTGTTGCTGATAAAAAGCCAGCTGTCAGCAAAACTGGCATTCCTTTCTTTGCTGTCTAGTTGCTTATAAAGTCGTCCCTTCACCCTGCTGTTCGAGTCTCATCAGGATGTGCTTGGAATTCCCTTTTCTTCACTTAGGCTACTTGGTCAAAGTTGTGCTGACACCGGAGCACAGGCGCGCTGCTCTCGTATCACCGGCCCTTCCTTCCATTTGCTCTCGTTTTCTGGGACTCCAGTTCAGTGTGTGTTGGTTTTCGGCTTCTGCTCTTCACCTCGCGGAGGCTTTGTGCCACGGCTTCTGTTTCCTTATCTGTCTCTGCAATATTGTGATTCCTGCAGATACAGCTTCCCGTTTGCTAATCCTCCAACTTGCCCGATATGCTGCTTAACCCCTGCACAGGCTTCATTCCTAAGTTATATTCGATCTTTTTAGATAAGTTGGGCCACGTTTTATCATCTCTTATTACAGTTCCTCTCTGTGAGTTCCTCCTCTTAGTTTTCACACCCTTCCTGCAGTCACCTGACACTGCATCTGATCAGTCCAACACCTGCAGCTCTTCCGGGTCTGAGCCCGTGTCCCCTGCTGACGTTTCTCCTGGTTCCGTCAGTGCCTGCCTCACCACTGACGAGACGCCTCCAGGCTGGGGCGTGTGGGTCCCCCTCCCGCTGTGGACATCCAGAGGCCTGACTCCAGAAAGGAGCTTTGCTAGAACCCAGGGTGCCGGGCGCACCCCGACTTCAGCCTCAAGGCAGCCCTGCCTTTCCTCTCTCCCACTCGACTGCTTTTGGCAGGGGGGGGCGGGCAGAGGATCTTGGCGGTTGTGCTTCTTCCCCGCAAGCCAGCAGAGCACGTGCGGCCGTGGTCTGCGTCCCTCTGCGGTGGGAGAGCGCTTCCGAGAGCCTCATGCCCGGCCGGGGGGGCAGCCCTGCCTGACACGCCGCGCTGCCCGAGGCTGCTCCAGGCCCCGAGACCCGGCCTTGTGCTTTCTGAGTCAGACGCACAAGACACACAGCGCACGTCCTCGCTCGCCTGGAGAGGGAAGAGGGCGAGGACGGGGCCCTGGAAAGCTGGCCCTCGGCCTGCCTCTGGATGGGCCGCGTCTGCCGCCTGCAATCCGCCCCGGCTTGATAAAGGAAGGGCCTTGGTGAGGTGGCCCCAGGTCTCCTCTGGCTCCAATGGGAATCATCGCGGCCACCCCCCAGGCTGGTTTCTCCGGGACAGTCCGAAGCCTCGGCCACAGAATGTCACAACCTCTGCGGTGGCACCGAGGAGCCCCAAGCCAGCCCTTCTCAGGCTGAGCGTCCCTGGGGCTACCAGTGGCACAGGATGGTTGACCGTGTCCTTGAGAGTCTCCTCCAGCTTCTGTCATTGCAGCCTACACACAGGTGCTCCCGCCCCCTCAGAGTGCTCCCCCTCCTCCATCCCTGCAGCCTTGCACATGCTCCCACCCTGTGAGTGCTCCCTCTCCTGTCCCTGCAGGTTCTCCCTGCCCTGTGAATGCTCCCTCTCCTGTCCTGCAGCCTTGCAGGTGCTCCCACCCTGTGAGTGCTCCCTCTCCTGTCCTGCAGCCTTGCAGGAGCTCCCTGCCCTGTAAGTGCTCCCTTTCCTGTCCTCAGCCTCCTTGCAGATGCTCTCCCTCCTCCCTTTGCTGACCTAGGTGCTCCCAGGCGGTGCTCCCTCAGAGCCTGGGGCCGAGTCTCTCCCTTTCTCGAGCCGCACAGGGCCCTAGAAGAGGCCAGCCACCACCAGGCTCCAGGATGCACCCCTCCCCTCCTTGCTGAGACGGACCAGCTCGCCCCATCCCCCCCAGCACCCCCACAGGCAACCTCGCCCGCACGTGCCCGCCAGGCTCCCTGCTTTCTGGAGACTTGCTCCTCAGCCCGTCTCTCCAGGTCTGGTCGGGCCCAGCCTCCAGGCTGCGAAGGACGGAAGCGGAAGCAGCGGGCTCGGGCCGGCCGGCGCCCTCTGGGGAGTACTCCACAGCCTTCCCGGTGGCGCCACCTCGTGCACACGAGGAAGTCCCTTCCCTCAAAGCCGACTGGGGGGGCCCGCGCCGCCTGGGCCCAGCCTCCCTCCCCAGAGTCCCAGCGCCCCAGGCCCTCCCTTCACCCCGAGAGGGGCTGCCTGAGCCCAGGCCTGAGCACGGCACCCTGGAGCCCCGGGCTCTCCACCCCACCGGCCTCGGGGCCGGCCGGAGCCTCCTCTGTGCCCCCCGCCCCGTGCCGCCCTGGACTGGCACAGGAGCCTGGAGCACGGCCACCTGCCCCGGCCTCGGCCAGCACGGGGCACTGGCCCCCGAGGGCCAAAGGCGGCGCGGGCCGCGGAGCCCAGCCCTGGAGCCTGTCCATTCCGCCCCGCCACGGCTCACGCCCCGGCTGAGCGCCCCGGGCCTTGGCCACAAAGCGGAGGTGCAGTCCGCTCGCCCTGCCTGCCGGGAGCGCTGCCCGCGCCTCCCCCACCCTGCCCCTTCCGACCCTCCGGCCAGGGGGGTCTGGCTCCATCGACCCTCAGTCTGGGAGGTCACTGGCTGCCTTGCCCAGCACCCAGGGCCTCTCCCTTTCGGGAACAGACTCCCCACGTGGGGCTAAAGCAGAAATCTTTCCAGCTCACACCAGTCCTTCAGCATCTTGTTATCTTGTTCTGACCACAAGGGTCAGGCCACAGGGAGGCCAAGGAGGGGCTGGGGGCGGCAGGAGGTGGGGGTGCCCGGGGCCCCCGAGAGGCGGGCTAGTTCCAACCTGCCCTCCCCTGCGGCCGTGAAGGCCCCGGCCAGACGGGGACAGGAGCCGTGGCTGACCCCGCCGAAGGCTGTCCTGTCGTCCAGGAGGCAGCGGATGGAGAAGAGCCCGAAACTCGGGGTTGCGGAGGCGCCTGGTGCACAGGAGAGGCCCAGGGTGCGTCTCGCTTACTTGTCTTCCTTATCACCATCACTGCCGCTTTTTTTTTTTGTCATTTTATGCTCATAAAAGAAAAATATTTTTGCAAGAAAACTCAACAGGTACAAATCGGCACCCCGCTCCCCTCCGATCCGGGGACTCTATTATATGCTCAGGTAATAGGAACAGGAAATTGGCGAGAGGGGCGGGGCCCGGCAGCTCCTCTGCGCCCCGACCGGGGCTGCCCCGCCCCTCCACGTGCGTCCACCACGGCGGGGCGGAGGCTTCGGGGAGTCGCCCCGAGTCAGGCTCGGGACCGTCCTTGGCGCCAGGGCCAGCCGCCACTTCCGGGGCGCCGGGTCGGGGTGGCGTTGCGCCTGGCGCTTCTTCCCGCCTCCAGCGCCCACCCACCGTGGGGCCGCGCCGCAGACCCTCTCCCGCTCTATCGATGCGGTCCCTGAGGCCCCGGGCGACCCCTCCCGCGGGCCCCCTACATTTCCTCCTCCACCTTCAGGATCATGCCCGAGAAGGCCTCGAGGCCGGCAGGGGCGGCCGGGGGGCGCCGGGGGTGGAGGGCGGGCCCGACCCCTCCGCCCGCCCGCAGGGGCGCCAGCCTCCGCCCGCCGGCCCTCCCCGGCCGCCCAAGGGTGCGGGCGAGCGCGCCGAGGCCGTGGGTCAGCGCGGGCCCTGCTCGGCCGGGCGCTGCGCGGCTTGTTCAGCCGCACCCAGGACGCAGGCTGCGCCCGTGCCCGGTGGCAGTCAGCAGCCGCCGCTCAACGCCGCCGCCGCCGGGGGCTGCCCGGGGCCGAGGGGGATTGGGGGGTTGGGGGGCGAGGAGGGCGCGGGCCGGGAGGGGGAGGGGCGGGTGCGGGGTGGGGGGGGTCCCTTGGCGGTCCAGGGGGTCGGGCTCGGGCAGGCGGGGCGTCCAGGGCGCACAGGGCATCCACGGGCAGCTGGGGTCCTCGTGCTCCTCGGCCGCTGGCAGGGGGAGACAAGGAGATGTCACTCTTCAAGGCCAGCGCCCTCCGCCCGGCTCTCGGAGACTCTCAGTGGGCGCTGCCCCAGTCGTCGGCCTCAGGGTGGAGGCACCGTGCTGGGAATGGCCCACATGTGCCGGCGGCTGCCACCACCCTGTCATACCCGCCCCCGCCTCGTCCGTCTGCCATCCACCCGTCCACACCCCCAGAGCCCTAAAGACCCGCCGCTCCAGGACAGCCCTGGGGCCTGGGAACAGACTCTGGCTGCTTTCTGCAGCCCCCGGGGTGGGGCGAGAGACTTCCAAGGTGCAGGTGCGGGAGAATCGGGCTGCCTGGGGAGGGAGCGCCGCGCCCCGGGCAGGAGGCCAGCTCGCCGCGCCCCGGTCCACGGTGGTTCCTGCTTGGCCCTGGAAGTGGATCCCAGGCACCTGCACCCGAGGAGGGGCGGTGAGCACAGGGCTGGCCGCGCCTCCAGCTCCTCCTTCCTCCTTCCCTCCTCCTCCTCACTGCCCCAGGCAGGTGCCAGTTCTTCTGCCCCCTCCGAGGCTCTGGTGCACAGGGAGGGAGCCCTCCTACCGGGAAGGGAGCTTCCACCCGAGAGCCCAGCCCCTGCCTGGGGCAGAGCCCACCTTCTCTTCCAGGGCTGCCTAGCAAGGCCTGGGTGAGGGCTGAGGGGAGGCTGCAGGTGGCAGGGCCAGCGCCCAGGCAGGCGCCTCCAGCTACGCTCTGCGACCGACCTGCAGGTGCCTGCGGCCGTGGCCCCCCATGGCCACCCATGCCTGCTGAGACTGTGGGCCCTTGGCCGAGGACGGGAGAAGCCAGGCCAGCCTCCCTCCTCACGCCCCCAGCGCTCCCCCATGTCACACGCACGGCGTGAGAGGGCAGGTGGGGCCGAGCCCGAGCGCACCTGGGCCACCAGTGCCACCCGTTCGCGTCCAAGCACAGCCCAGCTTCCCAAAGCCCCAGGGGACGTCCAGCCCAGGGCAGGGGCTCACGGTGCACCCTGCTCCTCGCCAGTGCCACCTCTCCCTGCCCCCCAGTGCCCAACACTCCTCGGTGCCCACCCAGTCCCCTTAGTGCCCACCCAGACCCCTCAGTCCCACTCCCACATCCCCTCAATGCCACCCAGTCCCCAGTGCCCGACCCCTTGTCCCCTCGGTGCCCACCCCCACATCCTCGGTGCCCACCCCCTCGTCCCCTCATGACCCCCAGCCTCCATCCATTCCCTGGCCACACTGGGGAGGTGCTGTGCCCAGGCCCTCTCTGAGTCCGGCGCAGCACGGCCAGGGCCACGGTCCCCTCCCAGCCGGGCCGGGGTGGGTCCTCCTGGGATGCTCCGGGCACCCCCCCAGCTGCTCTGCAGCGAACAGACCCGGGCGTGTCCTCCCATCGAGTGGGCAGCCCTGGAGGCCGGGGGGGGCGGCCCCCACGCCCGCCCTGCATCCCCTCCTGCTCTGCTACCGCAACAGGGCGGCGGCAACCCAGAGAGCCCTTCCCTGTAGGGCAGCGCCGCAGTCACGTGCACACGTTGCTCACGGGCCACGCTCCCTGCTCTCGTGGGCGGCCGCCGCCCTGCCCGGTACACACCACAGGGACCCGGCTCGGCCCGCACTGCCCCTTGCCCGCTGGCCTGTGCCCTCAGCCCCCAGCACTATGGGTGCAGGCACGGCGCGGAGGGGGACATCAGGTGGGCAGTCCACAGCCCCTGCTGACTCGGAGCTCCCATCTCACTCCAGGCTCTTCAGCACTGCCACCCCCCCACCAGGACGGCCCACGCCCCGGCCCCTGCTCGCTCGCTCCCAGTCACACAGAGTGTCAGCGGGTGTCAGCCTTGTGCGGGTGGGAGGCGAGCCCAGGGCCGCGGAGTCTGAAGAGCTGGGGCTGGCTTCGCCCAGGCAGGGGGGCAGCAGAGGGAGGCTTCCTGCCCAGTGGGCGGGGGTCCCCGCTGCCGCTGGCATCCTGCCCCAGGCTCTGCAGGGCGGGGGTGGGAGGGACCTTGGGCCAGGGCGCAGCCTCCTTCCCAGCCCCGAGGGCAAACCCCGCGGCCCCCTCCATCCCTGCTGGCCCCCCACCCTTGTCAGCCCGTCCCTTCCGCCCCGGCCAGCCCTCATCCACCCCCACCCCAGCCCTTGTCCACTCCCAGTCCCTCCCACCAGTGGGCCTGTCCACCTCCAGTGCCAGCCAGCACCCGTCCATCGTCACACCCAGGCCCCGTGCACCCTTGGCCTGCTCCTCCACCCCAGCTGTCCCATCGCCGAGACCTCCCCCTGAGCCCGGCCTGGCAGCGTCTGGGTCCCGGCACGTGTCTGTCCAGCCCAGGTTTGCGCTGTGCCCACGGGCCTCTCCCGACAGCCACACCAGTGGCCACGGTGAGAGGTGGCTACGGGCACACTGGGGCACAGTGACCCATGGACTGGCTGCTGGAAAGTCTGCCTGTTGCCACCTTTGGGGGCCTTTGATGATCACCCAGGGCCCTGCTTATCCCAGTGAGGCTGGGTCCTGCCGTCCTGGGCCGTCCTGGGCCATCCTGGGTCACTCTGGATCGCCCTGGGTCATTCTGGATTGTCCTGGATGTCCTGGGTCATCCCGGGTCATTCTGGACGACTCTAGGCCATCCTGGGTCGTCCCAGATCATTCTGGACCATCCTGGATCATTCTGGATTGTCCAGATTCGCCCTTGGAGCTGGAGGAAAGACCCAGCCAGTGCCCACCCGGTCCTCAACAGGCACCGAAGCGTCCAGCGAGGGGTGGTCCCTGGAGGTGGCCCAGGTGTGTGTGGTAGGGGGAGGGTGAACATGTCCCAGGAGGCCGAGGGCCCCCAATCCTCTGCCCAGGTCTGGGGTTGGGGTGACTGCCTGCAGGGTGGGAGCAGGGAAGGGGTCACGCCCCCTCCACCCAGCCAAATGGCCCGGGCGGGGGACGGGGAAAGGGCTGTGCAGGCCCCTCCCTGGCTCACGTCCCACAGCGGCCATGAGCTGACCCACAGGCTGTGGCTGGTCCTCGGAGGCAGTGGACGTGGCAGCGGGCGGGGGCCAGGGCGGGGCCTTGCCTTCTCACCTGCCGCCAAGCCTGGAGGTGCCGCCCGGACAAGACCCACCAAGGGGCTGCGGGTGCGCAAGAGGGTGGGGCAAGACCGGGCCACCCGGGCAATGCGCCCGCAGGCCCAGAGGGCAAGAGCTGGGGGCCTCCTAGGCCCAGCCCATCCCCACAGCCCAGGGCCAGCTGCGCCTGGGACCCCCGGAGAGGCGGAGGGGCCCCTCCCTGTGGCCCGCGACAGTGGACGCTGCCCCAGAACCTCTGCGCCCCTCTCCTGGCTCTTGGTGGCCCACTGAGGATGGGGCAGCGAGGGATCTGGGGGGAACGACCCTCCCTCGCCCTGTGGGGACCCCTCTCGCTGTGCTGGGTGGTGGGATGGGATGGTCCTGCCGGCCACCCTGGTGCCCTCAGCCCCGCCATCCTCTGTACGGTGACACCCAGGGGACCCGGGCCCCGGTGTGGACAGAGGACCGCAGTGCTCGCTGGGCTGGGCTCGCCGCGCCACCTGCGCGCAGGACCCAGCGCTCGGGGAAGCAAGCTCGGCCTCTCTGGGCTGACGGTGAGAGGACGCGACGGCACCTGCCCCGGGGCTGTGGGAGCACCCATCGACGGCAAGTCCACTCGGCGGCCAGCCAGCGTGCGCCACTGGGGGCTCCAGACCCCCCCTGCACCCGCTGAGCTCTGGGGCACCCGCCAAGCTCTGGGGCACCCGCCAAGCTCTGGGGCACGCCCAGACAGGACGGACCTGACTTGAGCCCAGCTGCCCGGCTCCCGGGGTGGGCAGCGCTCCCCCGGCCCTGCCCTCGGCTTCCCCGTCTAGACACAGCGAGGGGCCAAGAGGGCGATGGGACCCTCCTCCACCTCCGCGGGCCCCCGGCCTCCCTGAGGGTCTCGCTCTCAGGGGCTGAGCTGCCAGAGACCACCAGCACAGAAGGGTCGGGCGGCCTCCTTGCTGGCCCCACCGGCCCCCAGGGTGGGCCGGGGTCGGGGCTGGGGCTGGGGGAGGGCACTTACGTGGCAGGGGCCCGGGGCCAAGAAGGTCTCCGCCAGCTTGCGCTCGATGGGCGTGAGGAGGGCAGGGGCCGCGGCAGCCCCCGCCGGGACGCAGGGCCGCTCCGCCAGCTTCTCGCGCACGGCGCCGCGCAGGTGCCTCCACTTGTGCTTGAGGTCGCCCGGGCCCCTGCGGCAGTAGCCCAGCGCATTCGCCGCCTGCAGGATCTTGTTCCACACGGTGCTTCCGGGCCGGCGCACCCCGCAGGGCGCCGAACAGCAGCGGGTGGTGCATGCCACCCTCCGTACCAGCACCTCCTCTCCTGGGGGCTGACGTCGGGCTTGCGCGCCTTGGTGCGGGAGGGGGGGCCCGGCGCAGGCGCGTGGGGCCGGCACGTGGGCTTGCCGCCGCCGGGCCCTGCAAAGGCAGCGGGGCTGAGCCGGCAGGCGGGTCATGCCGCGTCCGCAAAGGGTGGGCGCCCGCCCGGCGGTCGGGGGCCCGTGTCGCCGCGCCTCGGGCTCACGGCGGCATCCCGGCACGACGCGCTGTGACTCTGCCTCCTTCCCCGCTGCTGGGGGCCACGCCGTGGCAGCTCGGCCTCCCATTGCCCCCGGTCCACTGCCCTCCCGGAGCTGTCGGTGTGGACACCCCCACCGGGCTGGGCTGGCCATGGCGCAGGTCCTGCCAGGGGCCCCGGCCTGGGGAGCGAGGGGGCGGCCCCACGGGGGCAGGGCAGATGCCCAGTCCTCAGACCTTCACCCGTCCACGGGCCTGGCCCAGCAGACACCCACACGAGGGCCGGGCCGCGCAGCAGGCGTGGCGGCAGCTCAGACCCTGGCTGGAGTGGCTGCCTGGCCACGGCCTCGCTCCGGAGCCCGCCTCTTAGGCTCGCTCTTCCCCACAGGAGAAGGGCCGTGAGCCAGCCCAAGCGCGGAGGCACGGGGGGCTTTTCCTGGAACAGGCAGAGCCTGCCCTCCTGGGGCCGGGCGGACGCCACGGGACAGGGCTATGGGCCCGCCCTCCCCCGGCTCTTCCTGCTCCTGCGCCCCCAACCCCCGGCGTCTCCCCCTCTTTCAAGAGGAAAGCAGGGCAGAGGTTGGGGGTATCTCGGAGGCTTTGGGGAACACCCTCGTTTGGGGAGCTGGCCCCGTGTGTCTGTGGGGAGGGGGGCTCTTAGGACACCCACACAGCGCGCCATCCCACCCGTCCCTGCCCCCACACCTGCCCTGCGTCGGCGCCACCCCCGTCCATAGAGAAGCCACTGCAGCTGCGCAGTAGCAGGGCCAGGGCGCAGGGACCCCCGACTCCGCGCCCCAAGCCCCTCTGCAGGGGCGTCTGTGGCAGGCGCGGCCCCCGCCCCCACCCAGGAAGGCCAGGGACGCAGTGAGCAGGGGGCGGCCGCCCCCTCCTGAGGGCCGGGGAGACGGCCAGGGTAGGCCGGGGGTGGAGCCCGGGGCGGGGCGGGCAGCGCAGGCCAGGCAGGCGGCGGGCGGCCTGGGGAGGGCCCGAGCACCTGCCAACGGCGTTCCCTACCCTGGCACCGCAGCAGCCAGGCCCTGGGTGACCCCGTTCCCATCCAGCAGGTCGCTCTGCAGAGACGAGAGGCGGCTGGTGAGGGGCTGGAGGAGCCGTGTGACCCGGGCGGGGTCCAGGGCTTGGCCCGCAGGGAACCAGGGGGCCCCAAGGGGACGCGGCAGGGCCTGGGACCAGGGGCCAGGACCACTTGAGCTCCCGGCCAAGCCCCGAGCCCTCGAGTACACCCGGGCACGGGCTCCGCCCCGGTGCTGAGGACGCAGGTGTGCCCCTGGGGCTTGCGAGCGCAGCACTGGTGTGTCCTGCAGCTGACTCGGAGGTGAGAGCAGAGCACCGACCTGCAGGCACCAAGCCCCCCGCCCCACTCCCACGGGCTCCAGGACCAGCCGGGCCGCCTGGACACGGATGTTGCTCGGTAAATGCTGAAGGAGTAGGTGGAGGGATGGATGGGCGGAGGGATGGAGGGTTGGACGGACAGGTGAGTGTATGGGTGGATGGATGGAGGGATAGAGGGATGGATGGACAGAGGGATGGAGGGTTGGATGGACAAGTAGATGGATGAATGGGTGGAAGGAGGGATGGACTGATGGACACACAGAGGGATGGAGGGTTGGATGGATGGGTGGATGGATGGTAGAGGAATGAATGGATAAGCAGATGAAGGATGGTGGGTGAGTGGGAGGACAAGCAGGTGGATGGATGGATGGGTGGATGGGTCGGGGGGTGGGCAGGTAAATGAATAGGTGAATGGGTGGATGGAGGGATGGATGGGTGGATGGTAGAGGAATGGGTGGATAAGCAGATGGAGAATGGTGGGTGAGTGGGAGGGCAGGCAGGTGGGTGGATGGATGGGTGGGTGGAGGGCTGGAGGGATGGACGGAGGCTGGCTGGGTGGCAGTGGGTAGACGATAGCCCCGAAGCTACCTGAGGGCTCCATGAAGCTAGCGAGCAGGAAAAGGAGCAGAAACGTGGGCGGGAAGGACCCTGGGGGCTCCACCCCAGCCTGCAGCATGTCCAGCTGGCTTCCTGCGTCGAGTCCTACCCAACTTCCCGTCCCTCCAACAATATGGCAATGACTAGCGTGACGGAAGCGGCCGCGCTGCCCGCATCCGGGCTAAGCGGGGACACGGCACACATGCCCTCCCGCCCCTGGCACCGACCTGGAGGGGAGGTCCGTGAACCACGTGACAGAGGAGGGGGCTCTGTGGGGTCCCGAGGGCTCCCAGGACTCTCAGAAGGGGGAGAGCTAGGACCATGCCTGCTGCCCCCAGCCCATTCCTGCCCACAGAGGGTGACCAGGGCAGGCTTGGGCAGCCCCCCCAGGGCACCTGGCTGAGGTCAGCCTGGCACCGTGGCTGCACAAGGCTGGGTGAGCCCAGGCCTGGGGGGCGAGCCGCCCACACCCATTCCGGGGGGGGGGGGAGGGGCAGCATGACTCCTGCCCCTGCCCCCCAACCCTGCAGCTCAGAGCTGGGATTGAGTTCCGCAGGGTCATTTCACCCCGCTGCAAAATATTACGGGGAAATTCATTTTCTTTTTAGGAGTGTTCTGGGAAACGAACCAATTAGCATGCTCTTCGGCCGACGTGCACTATCAATTGCAATTCAATTACTGGGCTTAAGCGCCGAGCGAGGGCAGGCGGCGGCTTTGTGGGAATCGGGCCGCTGGCCGGGAAGGGGCGGGGACGGGGGGCCTGGCCTCGGTCCCGGGGGTCACGCAGAGCCTGTGTGCGTCTGCGGCAGGCCTGGCCCTGCCTCACCGCCGCCCTCCCGGGATGCCAAGTCGACGCTCCACGGTAGACGCGGATGCCACCGGCCAAAGGCTCCAGGCTCAGGCAGTCCACGGACATGACCAGCCGCACTGCAGCACAATTCCTGGACACGGCCCGCCCAGCCCAGGCCCAACCTCGGCCACAGCCGCCCCCCACGATGGTCCTGCACCCTCGGGCCAGCCCTGGCCTCGGGGCACGTGGGCCCACTCTGGGGGATGGCGTGTCGTGTGCTACAACCCCCTCCCGGGAGCAGAAGCTTCCTCCCCTTCTGTGAGCCACAGCAGCTGGGCCGCAGCGGGCTGGCGCTGCCCGTGGCCCTGGCGGGAGACGGGGCTGTGAGCCCTTGGGCACGCGCCGTGGCTCGGCCTGGGCAGGGCACAGGGTGCAGGGCAGGGAGGGTGCAGGGGCGCTGGGCAGCCTGGCCCCAGGGCATCCACGGGCCCCGGCCACTGTCCAGGAGCGCACGGCTGCCATCCTGGGGGCGCCCTGCCTGGGTTGGGACCTGGAACAGCAGGGGTGGGAACAAGGCGCTAGCCCCGGGGTGCCAAAAGGGCCCAGCCTGCGCTCGGGGCTCCCGGGCGCCTCTGAGACAGGGGGACGGGGCCATTTCCCACCCGGCCTCCTGAGCAGGCCGTGTCCGTGCCAGCAGCGGGCAAGGCCACCAGGGCTGCTGGCTGTGAGCTGGGGTGTCACTCAGGGCCCCGCCGCGCCCACCAGCAGCAGGGGCTGGGGCGGTGCTGGGATCTGTGCAGCGGGACAGACGGCTGGGCCGAGGGTCGGCCACGTCTCCCGGGCTGGGGCCCCACTGGCTCCCGTCCACCCCCTGCCGGGCCAAGGAGAGAGGTCAAGGAGCAGGTCCCCGCCACAGGCTGGACAGGCAGTGTGTTGGGTCCACAGGGCCAGGGCGGGCTCACGGGTACAGCAGACAGAGACAGCGCAGGACACCCTGCGTGGAGCTGGAGGGGCATGGCAGGGGCGCGGAGGAGGCCATGGGCAGCAGAGACCCGGCCTCAGGCAGCGGGGAGGGTGGGAGCGGGGCTGGGTGTGGGGTGGTGGGAGCGGCCCCCCTCTCCCACCAGGATCCCACCACCTCCCGTGGGGCCTTGCTGGATGACCCCCGCGGCCTGAAGCACAGGACCCCTCTGAACTCGCACGGGGGGCTGGGGTCACAGCCCTGCTGGCAACTTCCCCAGAGGCCACGAGCAGGCGTGGCCTGGGAGGCCGCTGGCCCGGACCCTGCCCGCGGCCCCACTCCCGGCAGAGGCGCCGCTGGGGCAGGCTGTGTCCCCGGGGCTCTTCCTCCACGCGCCTGAGGCTTGTGGAAGTGGGGAATGGCCTGGGGAGCAGGGCTGTGCCCCGCTCCTCTCAGCTTCCCTCCTCGAACCCAGGGCCGGTGCAAAGTAGGGCATCCCATGCCCATTTGCAGAGTGGACGGAAGGGGGGACTGCAGTGGAGCAGAGCGGGGACGCAGGCTGGGCCGGGGCTGGAGCTGTCCCTGAAGGTTGGGGCAGAAGCTGAGGGGGACCGGGGGGGAGGGGGGGCCTGGGAGGGGCCCTAGGGGGTGGGCTGGGTGGCTGGGGGTGGTGGGGGCTGGGCGGGGCTGGCTGCCCTGGGGTCCGGGCACCTGGACAGGCCTCAGCTCCTGGTGGAGGCGGCGAGGCAGGTGGGGGGCAGCCAGGCCAGCCCAGGAGGCCCCACGCTCCACACAGGAGCCTGCGGGGGGGGGGGGGGAGCAGGAGGGCCGGGGGCCCTGGAGGGGGCTGGGCGCCCCAGCTGTGCTGCACGGAGGGCAGGGCTGAGGCCTGGCCCCCTGCTTGAGCAGAGGCGTGGGAGAGGGTGAGCCGGGAAGGGAGAGGAGAACCAGAAAAACCCTGGGCTTAGTAAATGTTTAAATCATGCAATTATTTTTCTGATTGCTTCTAAAACTAGAACTCATTAAAAGCTCTCACGGAATCTTCTTTCTCTTCTTTCTCTGGCACCGCATAACAACAACCTTGCATGGAAATAATACAATCTCCTCGCGAGGCCGTGTGCACGCACTACTTCCCTTCACCTGGAAGAGCGCGGAGGGGGCGCGGCAGCCGGCACTCTCCCCAGCACACAATTTCTGTGTAACGTTGGGATCTTGGCAACCAGCCAGATACAAAGACAATTACTCCAGGTCGTGGAATACTAGCCAATTGTGCGTATGCAGGTGTGCATGCACATATATATGCATGCAAACACATATGCACATGCATGTATGTGCACACATGGGCATCTATGTATGCACAGTGCATTGCGTGTGTGCAGGTGTGTGTGCATGTTTATGCATATATGCACAATGCACACACATTTGCATGCATGCACACATTTCCACTGAGGCAGGAGCCAGATCACACACAGCCCTGCCCCTGGCCGTGCAATGCCAGTGGCAACACCGGGTGGGCTGGGCTGGGCCCAGGGGCTCCACGTGGAGCCTCGAAGGCCCTCTAGGGCTGTCTCCATTTCCCCATCCTCCTCCCTCGCTGGCCTGCCAGTAGCCATGGCAACAGAGCAGCTGGTGTGCTTCACCTGAGTCAGGTGATGCACGCACTCCAGCACTGGGCCTCGCAGGTGAGATGAGCTTGGCAGGGAGACACCGCAGCCAAAGCAGCCCGGGCCGAGGAGAGACGTGGGGGGAGGGCGCTGCTTCTGCTCCCCCTCGGCCAGCTGGACCAGTGTGCTGGGCCTGCTGCAGGCTGTGGGTGGACCGGGGGGCACATGCCCAGCCAGCCCCCAGGCCACTGCCCGCTCTCCAGCTGGTAGGCGCTGTCGGGCCTTGGCGAGTCCTTGGATTCACCCTGGGAAGGCCCAAGGGGCAGCCGTGAGCACGTTGCGAGCGCACGCACTCAGGAGGCAAGCAGCCTGGGTGCAAATCCAGCTCAGCCACACCCAACACGAGTAACCTTGGCCGAGTGACGGCCTTTCTGGGCCCGTTTCACCTTAAAAAACCAGAGCAAGGAGCGCTGCCTTCGGGGAGTTCAGACTGAGAGAAGAGGCTCCCAAGTAACACAGCAGAACCCGCGCCATCCTCCAGCCCTCCGCATGCACCCACACTTCTGTCTCACCACCGTTAGGAGCTGGAATGCAGAGGAGCAGGGCAGACAGCCACCCTTCCCCGCGGGGCTGCCGTCCTAGTAGAAAGCAATGGCCGAGAGCAAGGGGGTTGATTAAGCAGGATGGAGATGGTGCTGAGAGCCGAAGAGAAACACGAGGGAGAGAAGGTGCCGGGAGCGTGCGTGTGTTTGGGGCACACTGAAATCTTACACGGGTGACCCTGCGTACACACCCGAAGGGGACAGGGTGGAAGTTGTGGGAGGACGTGGAGGAACAAGGCTCCAGGACAGGGAACAGCAGGCGCTCAGACCAGGAGCGGGGCTGGCAAAGAGCAGGGCAACGGCCAGAGCCCTGGGGGGGGCATGGCCAGGCACTGGCGGGGGAGGGGGCCATGGCTGGGGTGCTGAAGGGGGGCCGGGAGGGCCCGGGCGGTGCAAGTGGCGGGTGGCGTCCCCAGCGCCAGCCGAGGAGGCCCGGGCGGCAGCGGCAAGACCAACGAGGAGGACGCTGCCCTCGGGTGGGAAGGGCTGTCCCCTGGACGGGCAGCAGCAAGGCGAGGCCGACGGCAGTGGCCGCTGGAAGGCTGCGGCTGAGGGGGCGGCGCCGCAATCCCCCCGCTCGGCCTGGGCCCTGGAGGGGGGCCGCTGCAGGGGGTGGGGGTCAGGAGCGCAGGCTGGGAGCGCGTCGTGGACACGCGGGAGCCGCCCAGAGGGCCTCGGGAGCAGTGAGCACCTTGATGGCCCTGCGGGGACCGGGGCCAGGGCCACACCGAGCCCCCGTGCCGCCAGCAAAAGAGGGGGCTCCCGGGGAGGCGCGGGGCGGTCCTGAGGAGGAAGGCGCAAGCGCGGCCCCCTGGTCAGCCGGTCAAGGCGCGAGGGGAGCCTGACTCGGGCAGAGGGAACAGGAGGGAGCGGGGGGCGGAGGGGTGCACAGGCAGCGCCTGACAGCGGCCACAGGGGCAGCGCGGCCTCTGGGGCCTGGGCCCCTCCCCGGGCCTCAGCCTCCACAGCGCGGCAAGGTCATGGGGCGGGGGTGGCGGGTGAGAGGAGGGCAGAGGCGACCAGACCAAGGGGCACCCCGGGCCCCCAGTCACAGACGCCCTAACGCAGCCGCGGCTCCCACCCGGCCTCAGGCCCCTCCGGCCCCTCCCGCCCGGTGGACGCGGCCCCCCCAGCCCCGGCCAGGTGCTGACCTGCCTCGGCCGTCCGGTTTTCACCACGTTCCACCGGGTCTGGGCCATACCCGGGGCCACAGGGCCGCACCCAGGAGCCCTTCACCAGGGGCGGGGAGCCCCAACCACGCACAGGAGCCCTGGATGCCACGCCCGGGGCGGCCAGCGTGGGCGCGTGGTGCCGTGTCCTGAGTGGTCAGCGTGGGCGAATGGGGGCTGCATCCTGGGTGCAGCGTGGGCAAGGGGATGCCGTGTCCTGAGTGGTCAGTGCGGGAGAGTGGGTGCCATGTCCTGGACGGTCAGCATGGGCAAGGGGCGGTCAGCGTGGGCGAGGGGTGAGCTCCTAAAGGACCCGGCAGCCCTGAGGCCTGCAGTGAGCGCCTCGTGAAAATGCAAATGGGCGCGGGGAGGGCGGCGCCTGGGGCCATTATCGGCCATTAGCACCTGCACCAGCTTCACAGGAGCCTCCTGGGCTGACACCTGAGGGTGAGGCCGGCAACCCCTGCAGAGTTGACTGCTCAGAGGCCACAGGGGGTTCTGGGGGTGGCATGGGGGGGGCAAGTGGGCACAGTGGGCGGAAGCTGGGGCGCTGCTCCCATGTGAGCTGCTGCTGCAGGGAGCTAAGCTCCACGGCTCGGTCGCCTTTTGGTCACAGGGGTCTGCCACATCCACGGACCCACCTGCGAGACGAGAGCTGGGCGCACCTCACGGACGGCGGCAGCTCCGACGAGAACCGCCACGTCGCACGGCCAGGTGGCAGCACGGCTGGACCCTCTGCAGCCAGCAGGTCTGGGGCCCCTACCTCCAGTCCTGGGACGCGGCGCCGTCCTCTGTGGCCTCAGCTGGACGCCGGAGGCCTGGCCGTGTCCCGGCCATGTCCTGCACAGCCCTGCGTGGCCCAGGGCGACCTCGGGAGCGCGGACCCCCTGGATTGGTGCTCCCTCCTCAGGGCGGTGCGGCCGCCTCAGGCCATCCGCTCACCTCCCACCCACCGGGCTGGCAGGGGCAGGGGCAGGAACAGGCAGGATGGGCCAGGAGAGGAGGGGGCCACCGGCGCCCCCTCACAGGGCCCTGAGTGCCCTGGACCCCGCGGCCCCGTGGCCCTGAGGGCAGTGTGTGCTGGGCGACCCGGGACCCCGGGGGGCTGGCTGGGGGTAGGCAGGCGTTGGCCTCACTGGCAGTGCCCATGGGGCCGGCGGGGCATGAGGCACGGGCGCCCGACGGCCGGGCTGGCTCTGAGCTTGGGGGACATCAGGGTCGGCCCGCACGCGGGCTCCAAGCACCGTGCTGGGTCCTGACCCCCACCCGTGGCCACAGGGGCCGTGGAGAGCAGCCGGGGGACAGGGAGTTGGAGGCTGGTGGGGGAGGCGCCCGGGCCAGGTGTCCAGGGGTGGCCCAGGCTGGAGGGAGGACACAGGGCAAAGGCCCCGGGGCAGAGGGGACAGCGGCGCTGCAGGCCAGGAGGGGCAGGCCCGGGGGCAGCACAAGGGAGCCGGCTGCGGCGGGAGGCGTGGGGCCGCCAGGAGGGGAAGGGAGGGGCCGGCTGTGGCTGAGGGATGTGGGCACCCCCCGTCCTGGGGCGAAGGGCTCCGGAGAGTGTGGGTCCCGGCAGCGCCCCGAGTCCCAGGAGCTGCAGCAGGGGTGGGAGCAGGGGCCCCGGGGAAGGCTGGAGTGGCCGCGGGCCCTGCCGGCTTCCCGCCTGCTGTCCTCCTCCTCCTTGGGCAGCTCCACGTGGTCCCAGGCGCCTCCTCATCCCAGGCCGCGTCTTGGGTGCCTCCAGCACCAAGGCCCGGCAAGAGCCCAGGGAGGAAACCGGGGCTCGGCAAGGCCGCAAGGCACGGGGCGTGCGGGGAGCACGGGGGCCCCAGAGCACCGCCGCTGGGCCCGGCCACCGTGGCCTTGCTGCGGGGCCCGAGGCCCCTCCCTGGGATCCAGGTTCAGCACAGGACACGGGCGGGGGCAGCACACAGCAGGGAAGGGGTGCAGGGCACGGGTGGGCACGGGTGGGCTCGGTGTGTTTGGAGGGTGCCCTCCGGGGAGCTGGGCGGGCTGGGCTGGCTCGGCACCGGCCGCCCCGTCACGGCGGGAAGCACCGAAGGGACTACAGGACGGGAGGGCAGGGATGAGGTCGTTACCGAGCCCCCCAGGTGCCTGGCCCCCGCCCCCCCTCTCCCTGCCCGTCCCCCCGCAAGCCAGGGCTCCACTTCGGGACAGGGGCCAGCCCTGCAGCGGCCGGCAGCCTCTGCTGACGGACTCGTGGGGTCAGAACTGGCCGGGTCCCTCCTCACAGATGAGTCGACACAGAAGTGGTGGCTCTGGGGTCACCTTGCTGGTCCTACAGCCAGGTCTCCGGATGCCCCAGAAGGGCTGTTTGGGGGAGGTGGACGGAGGGGAAGGGACAGGGGCCCTCGACTGCCTGCGTCCTCAGTGCTGCCAGCCCCCCTCCCCGCAGGGTCCACCCCATAAATGCGTGCCAGGGCAGGAAGCAAGGCGAGATGGGCAGGGAAGGACAAGAGGAAGGGACGGCCGCCGGCCGGAGCCCCCTGCCCGGGCCTGTGTCCCCATCTGCCCTCCCCCCGCCAGGCGAGGGCTGCGGCAGGCGCGGGCGCGGAGGTGCTCCTGGGCGCTCGTGAAACAGTGCCACCCTGAAGCCCCGAGAACTGGGGAGGGGCCCGAGTTTGAGGACAAATGTGAGGGGGGGGGCGCTACGTGGGTGGTGATAACGAGTTTTCTGAATTCCACATGGAAGCAGTTTGCGGCAAGCCAAGGTGTGAAAACGCCCCGCTTGTCTTCCCAAGGCTGAGTCCCGCAGCCCCCTCCCCAAATCCCCCGCGGGCGCAGCAGCCTGGGCCCTGCAGGCAGGGGGACGTGCTGGGCAGGCCCGGCCGCCCGGAGCAGGCCCGGGGAGGGGGCTGCACGGCTGGTGCCCTGCCCACCCCCGGCACGTGTGCCTGCCCACTCCCCCGCATGCACACCCATCCTCGAAACACGCACGCCCACCCCCGACGCTCGCCGGCCCACACCTGCTGCACAGGCCCCCCCTGCTGACCTCAGGTGGCTGTCACCAGGACACCTGCAGACCTGGAGGGCTTTAGGCAGGTGACAACCTCCTTTTGGGTCTCCCCTTCCAAAGCCCACAGGCAGTGAGATGAGCCTCGGCCCCTCCACCTGCTCCGGCCACCCCCGCGCCCTCTGTCCCCACTTGCAGGGACAGCAGGCCCTTGCCCTCCACACTGCCCCCCGGCTGCAGACGAGGGGTCTGCGGCCAGAGGTGGGGGCTGCTCCAGAGTCACCCCGGGAGCCAGCAGCAGGCCACGGGGCTGTCCCGTGCTGCTGCAAGTGCCCAGGGCTGGCCCGCCGGCCAGGGGCTCAGGGGGCACTCCCCAGGCGTGGGGCCTCCTCTGGGTAAACACCGTGGTCCAGGGCCCTGGACAGCTGGGTGTGCCCCAGAGCCCAGCTCCTGTCCCACCGGGCCCAGCCCCTCGCCTGGCCGACTGCCAGAGACCCTCGCCCAGCCCTCGTCCGACACCGGCTGCTGGGTCTCCTCCAGAGCCCAACGGCCACAACCCTGGCATGGAGGACAGCCTGGCGGGATGCTGCGGCCCACGGCTCCAGGTACATGGAACCCCGTCCCAGCAGAGGGCCGGGCCCTGGTGACCCCTCGGGCTGCCCGGCGTGGGCCGGCCGCCACCTAGACAGGTGCTGCGAGGGCAGTGCTGGCCCTTCAGCCTCTTCACAAGCCAGGGATGGGGGGGAGCTGACCAATGGGCGAGCGTGGCCCCCGTTAAGGGCAGACCCCGAGGGAAGGCGCACCCCCATGAGCAGAGCCAGCCCCCCGAGAGAAGGCAGCCCCCTGCATGCCGCCAAGCCGCCCGGCTGTCGGGCGCTTTGAGTGCACTTTCAGCACGAGGGAGGGGGGCGTGCCACCTCTCGAAATGTCATGCTGGCCATTGTTGGAGTTTCTCCGTGGGCGGAAGACCCACCCGCGTGGTAGGACGTGTTACACAGACGCAGGCTCTTCAAAGAACAAAGCACGAGCAGCGCGCAGCCCCACCGGGTCCACAGCCTGGCGGGTCACTCACCGCCACCTACTGGCAGCACAGCCAAATTGCAGGCTCAGTTCCTTCAAGCAGTTTATTTGACATTAGAGAAATATGAATTGTGACCTGAAGTAGGCAGTGAACCCCCTCCATGGAGCCAACCAGCCTCTCCCAGTGCCCGACGTGGAATCTCCCGCACTCGGGAGACTCAGTGCGTGCCCAGGCCCGCCTCACCGCCATCTGCGGGGTGGCCTCCTCCCACAGCCGGGTGGCCTCCGGGTCCTCCTCGGGGAGCTCTGGGAGCAGCGTCTGCTCCCGGCCCGGCCACACGTTGCCCCATTAAAGATCTTCTCATCGTCCGGCAGCTCGGCCAAGGGGGCTGGGGGGCTCTGCGGGGGACAGAGGCAGACCGTGACCACCACTCTTACTGCAGGCCCAGGGCCACATGTCTCCATCCCACATGGAGGGAGGCCCTTCGCTCCATCAGAGAGGTGAGCACTGAGTCCTGGAAGGTGACACCACCGGGGCCCACGGGTCTCGGGAACCCCCGCGGGTTCACGTGCTGACTGTGCGCTTGGCCTCGCCGCCTGGGCTCTGGGTCATGACAGGTGCGGTGGGCTGGGACCTCCACGCCAAAGGTGCAGAGAGCCAGGTTTGTGGTCAAGGGCGGGCGGAGGGTGAGGGCAGGGGCTGGAGGGCCAGCAGGGGATGGGCAGGTGGGGGCAGTGGGCATCAGTTGCAGGTGGAGTTCGGGGCATGACCCCGCCCCCGCTGGTCAGCCCGGCGTGGCTTCAGGGGGTGCTCAGCAGGCTTCCCGGCCCCCAGCCCTGCCTGGACCACACTCCCAGCTGGGGACACAGAGCTCTTGGGGTCACAGGCCACTTGGTGAACCCCCAGATAAACACCCTGTGTGCAAAGACAAAACCCAGCTTCTCATCTGGGGTATGACCCTGCCAGGGGCCCCATCACGGAGCCCCTCACTCGCCCAGCTGAGGAAACCAAGTCTCAGAGGGAGAAGTGACCAACTGACCCCACGGACAGCCACGAATCACCACCCAAGGGGCAGGAAGTCTTCTGTTTTTTCCTGAGAAATTTTAACATCTTTGTTGAGAAAAGACCCCAACGCTGTGCGACTGACGCGTTTAAAGCGCACAGTGCTGTGCCTTTTAGGATATTCCTGGACTTGTGCGGCCACTGCCACAGCTGACTTTAAACATTTCCATCGCCCCACTCCCCCCGGCCCTGAGCGGCACAACGCTGCCTTCTGT
Source organism: Dasypus novemcinctus (assembly GCF_030445035.2). Taxonomy (NCBI): domain Eukaryota; kingdom Metazoa; phylum Chordata; class Mammalia; order Cingulata; family Dasypodidae; genus Dasypus; species Dasypus novemcinctus. Next base: position 105,573,239 of record NC_080686.1, read on the forward strand.
CTCCAGGCCTCTGCAGCAGTTTGATATTATTGATGAATTCCAAAAAGAAATATTTGATTATGTTTGTAAACCGATCTCCTCTGGGCAGACGAGATTATACTGGGTTCAAAGGCTTACTTGATTACTTAATCAGGTAAACCTCTTGTATCAGTGGGGCATTGAGTACCCACCTCTTGGTGGGTGGGGACTCACAATAAAAAGCATGGCAAAGGACAGAGTTGGGTGTTTTTGATGTTGGAGTTTTGATGTTGGAGTTTGATGCTGAAGCCTTAAGCTGGAGCCCGGGGAAGTCAGCTCACAGAGGAAAGAGAAGCCAGCCCCAGGAAGAGAGGAACCCTGAACCCAGAGAGAAGCAAGACCCTGGAAGGGAGGAATCCAGGAAGCCTGAACCCTCGCAGACGTCAGCAGCCATCGTGCTCCAACACGTGGAAATAGACTTTGGTGAGGGAAGTAACTTATGCTTTATGGCCTGGTATCTGTAAGCTCCTACCCCAAATAAATACCTTTTATAAAAACCAACAGGCTTGTGGTACTTTGCATCAGCACCCTCTTGGCTGACTAAACAGCCTCTTTCTCTTGCACCCTGTTTCAAGGCCAATGAACCCAGCCCCGCTGGCTGGACCCCAGGAGGGGTTGTTTTAAAGTTAGATTTAGTCTTCATTGATTTAATTTATCAAGTCTTGAAATTCAATAAAATCGTTTTTCTTTTCAACCGTCTCCACGTGCTCTAGGATGGGACACCAGGCCCTAGGGGGCTGCTGGCCCCACAGCACCCCAACTGCCCCTGCACCTCACAGAGGGGGCGCAGGCGGCCGGCAGGCACCCTTGGAGCTGCAGGCTCAACGCGTTCACGCTCAACTGAAAAGGTGCCACGAGGACGGCTGCAGCTCCGGGCCCCCCAGCTCCCCCCTCTCTGGAGGCCGAGAACACACACGCGGCAGCCCACCCCCAAGTCAGCCACGGCCTTTGTGCTGGGGCGCTTGTGTGCGTGTACACGTGTACTTGTGTATGTGCATGTGTCCTCATGCGTGCACACACGTGTGCATGCATGTGTGCCCATTCTCATGTGTACATGCATGTGCTTGTGTGCTCATTGGGAACACGTGTGCTCGTGTGCATGTGTACTTGTGTGCACGCACATGTGCTCTGGGTGTGCTCGTGTTTGCTCATGGGTGCATGTGTGTGCGTATTTGAAATCAAAAGGGGAGGAGAAGGCGGCCTGGCCTGCACGCTTTCCCACGCCCTGGGCTGCGCTTCCAGGCTGGGGCGCCTGCAGCCAGGGACCGAGCCGACGCTGCCATCCCACCCACTCACGCTTGAGGGCCAAGGCCCTGTGGGCTTGGACGCCAGCTCAGCAGGCTGTGCCCGTGGCGCCATCCACTGAGCCGCACCCCTGCCCCTGCCCCTCCAGGAGGGGCCTCCAGAAGCCCCTCCCCAGTCAATCCAGGCACTCCCTCCCTGTCACTGGCCGCCCCGCACAGCCCCACGCGCCCTGCTCAGCTGCCAGAGACGGCAGCCCACGGCGCACAGAGAACCCAGCGGTGCTCAGCTCCAGCCCGTCGGGGCTCCCAGCGCTCACGGGGTGACCCCAAGCCTCCCCAGCCGCTGGGCCTGCTGCCCCGAAGGCTCTCCGCTGCTTCCTTGGGAGCCCCCTTTTCTCTAGCGGACTGCTCATGCTCTTGCCCCCCAAAAGGCCCCAGGCTGCTGCCCGCTTCCGTGCAGCCTGGGGCCAGCGGCTTGGGGAGCTGCGCCCACTGCCTTCCCAGTGCCCGGCACCCTCGGGGGCTCCCCACCCCCACTTGCAGCTCTGCTCCCTCGTCTGCCCCGCCCCTCGCTAGGGAAAGTAGAGCTCAACACGGGCACGCCCGTGCCAGACCCCGCCCCGCGGCACAGCCTGACGGGGGGCGGCAGGTCTCAGCAGAGCCCCCCGGCCACGCTCTCGTGGCTTCAGCCACAGGGCCCGGAGGGGGGGCAGCCCAGTGCCCCCGAGGCGGGGGAGGGTGGGCACGGCTGCAAAGAACGTTGCTCAGCCGTCGCGGGAGCGAGTCCCGGCACGGCGACGAGGGCGCTCTGCTGTCCACCCGCTGGACACAGAGCACGGGCGCTGAACGCCCACGCCTGTGACACGGCCGATTCGTAGAGGCAGGAGCTTCGAGGCTGCAGGGCGGGAAGGGGGCGGGGAGTTGTTGGGTGGGTAGGGAGGGTTGGGAAATCCTGAAGATTTTAAACTGAGAATAATTTAAAATTCAAATTAGCTTTTTAAAAAGCTGTGAAAAAGAGAAGAAGAGCCAACAGATGCAGTTGGGGGGGGGTGGATGGGGGGTGGGGCACCCCCAGCCGGCTTGAGGCGAGCCCCCCTGCCCCGTGTGCCCCCAGGTCCCGCCGCCCAGCCCGAGCCCCGCGCCCCCCACTCCTCTTAGCACCCCACTTGGGGTTCCCGCAGGCGGGCGGCAGGCCCCCTGGGAGCCTCCCAGACGCCCGGGCAGCGCCACCCTTGGGGGTCGTGGCCAGGCCTCCTGCGCCAGCGCCCGCGGCGCACCCCGGGCAGAGCCCGCACAGGCCCCCTTGGGCCAAGGGCCACAGCCGGGCAGCCCTGTGGTCCTGGGCCGAGCCCAGGGAGTTGAAGACGAGACGCATAAAACACGCACGCGGGCCCTCTAGCCGCCCGGGGTCAGGGCACGCCGCGCGGCCGGCTACGTAGACGCAGGGTGGCCCCGCTGGGTCACAGCCCACCCCTTCCAGGAAAACACGGGCGCAGCTTACCAGTCGTAATAAAACCTGAAAAACACAGGAACAAGAGGAAAAGTCACGAGTAGTTAGGAGCTTGTGGGTTTATAGCAACGAAGGGGAAGGGCAGAGGGGCCAGAAGGCCTGGGTTCGAGGAAGCTAGCAGCTGAGCACCAAAGTTTGACCTGAGCTTCCTGCTAACCAAGGCAAAGAGGAAAAGCAGCCGGTGCATGCGGCTCTCACTGCCCTGCCTCCTCCAGTCGGCCAAGGCTCCTGGCGTCCAGGCCAGCGGGGCCCGGGCCCCTCTGCCCCCGCCGCACCAAGCTCCCTGGTGTCTGGCCGCTGACCCGGCCCCCCCAGGCCAGGAGGCTCCTGTGGGAGGACTGTTGTCCCCCAGTATCTTGGGCTCCTGAGTGCCCGGCAAGTTAGGTGCCCAGAAACGTGTGGCCAAGGCCCGCCTGGCCCCCCAAGCAGTCCTCGGGGACCCCACCCCCACGCGCAGCCCTGGCTCTCGCGGGAGCGCGGAGGCTTAGCAAAGAAACGGACCAGCAAGCAGGTGGCGAACAGGAACTCTGCATCCTGGGCCTGAGCCCGGAGCCGGGCGGTCCCTGGGCGCGGCCACCGCGCAGCGCAACAGCTTCCTCAGCAGCCTGGCTGTCGACCCCTGAAAGCTCCCGGGGCGGGACGCAGTCCTGCGGGGGGCACGGACCTTTCTAGGGACCTCAACAGAGAGGCTGGGCCGGAGGTTCCCCGGAGCCCCGAGGCCGGCACAAAGCCAGAGCCCCACCGGGCAGCAGCCCTGGCCCCCTCTCCCTGCTCCGCACGGGTGGGTGATGAGGGCCTGGGGGGTGGGTGGAAGCGGGCCGTGTCGAGGCCGGGGACCCGGGGGCCGGCCATGGCATCACCGTTCACGGCGGCGCTCAGGCCCCGGGGTGCCCCCCAGTCACCCGAAGGAGGCTGCAGAGGCTGCCCCCCCACCAAAAGCCGCCTCCGGATGGCCCTGCTGACCCTCCCGCGTGGGGTACCTGTGGCCACACCTGCCCACCCCACGGAGGCCGGCCCAGGAGGGGCCCGTCAGGTCCTCTCAGGCCCAGGCTCTCCGGGAAGCGTCGGGGGGGCACGCAGGCCAGCCAGGCCAATGGGGCCCTCTGGTCAGCAGGGGGACAGCAGGACGGGGGCTCGGCAGCGGGAAGGAAGGCTCCGGAACACAGTCCAGGCGACAGGCGTTCCACCCTGACTCACGCTCTCTCCTCCCAGCCTTGGGGGCGCCCGGGCCCCCCCGCCCTGTGCCCAGCGCTGGGACGGGGCCGTGCAGAGGAGAGCGCCCGAGCTCAGCAGAGAACCAACCAGCCACACGAGGACGCGGCGGCGCCTGCGACAGATGCCACGTGACGCCACAGAAGCTGCGTGCACCTGCGTGCACGCTGACGGGTCAGGGGCGTCCAGGCCCCCAGGGCTCCTCCAAGGCCACGTGGCGCCCACATGCCAAAGGCAGCTGGAACCACGGGCGGACAGCAGTGACCTGCGGCCCCTGCTGGGGGCCAGCAGCCCCCTCGCACACCCCACGCACCCCCATACAACCTCCGCACACCCCACGCACCCCCATACAACCCCCGCACACCCCACGCACCCCCATACAACCCCCGCACACCCCCTCACACAACCCTTTGCACACCCCAGACAACCCCTCACATACCCCTCACACACCCCTACATCCCCCCACACAACCCCTCACACCCCTCGCACACCGCCCACACACCCCCACACACAACCCCTCACATACCCCCACACAACCCCTCACCCCTCACACATCCCCACGCACACCCCAAAACACACTCCACGCACACCCACACACCCCCGCACAGCCCCTTGCACACCCCTCACAACCCCCTTGCACCCCCTCGCACCCCCCGCACACCCCCACACACCCCCCTCCCACCCGCCCACGCCGGGGCACTGGCCCCCCTGGAGAGAGCCAGGCTTCCCCAGCACCCGGGGGACGTGAGGCGAGCGTCGGCCCAGCTCAGGCCCAGCCCGCGTCCTTCCTCCACAACACGTGGACACGGCAGACATTTTCCCTCCAGGGAAGTCAGCAGAGGCCTTTAAATAAATAAATAAGTGGATAAATGAATATAAAATAAAAGATCTAAAAACCCGTTGACAAGCGCTCCTCTCCAAGGCAGTAATTATCTCCTCGTCTTCCCCGCGTGGGTGGAGGAAGTGAGCCAGGGCTGGCGCCGGGCTCGGGGAGGGTGCCAGGCCCCACACGGGCCCCGCGCCCTGGGGCCCCAGCCCTCCTGGGACGTGGAGCTGAGACGTGGGTCAAGAAGCCCTGCTGTGGCCGTCCACAGAAGAGCAGGACGGTGCCCGTGCCTCCCGAGGCCCAACGGGCCGCTCACCCCATGCCAGGGCACCGCCAATCCCGCCCCGGGGCTCCCTCCTCCCCACACAGAAGGAATCAGCGTAGCAGGACCAGCCCTGGCTCTCCTTCAAGTCACATGGCAGGGCCAGCCCGGGCTCTCCTCCGACCCGCGTGGCAGGGCCAGCCCAGGCTCTCCTCCGACCCGCGTGGCAGGGCCAGCCCTGGCTCTCCAAGTCGCGTGGCTCCTGGCCACAGGCGGGCGGCGGCAGCCCGGACTGGGCCGGGTGCCTGCGGTGTGGGTGTGACCACGGCAGCCCCTGCCGCTCTGCCGGCCGCTGCTCGGCCACACCCCAGCGTCAGGAAGACAACTGCAAGCAGCAGCCCCTGCATGCCACGGAGATGAGCAAGTGCGATGGGACATCCCAGAGCCGTGGGGCCACAGCACGGCCGGCAGGCGCCCCCAACGGCCACTGCCCCCGGGCTCGGCCCTGGCTGCGCACTGCAGTCACGGGTGCTCTGGAGCCAGGGCGCAGGCCTGGGGCACGGCGGGGCAGGGCGCAGGGAGGGGTGAGGAGCCCGGGGGAGCGTGTGCCCGCCTGCCCGGGGGAAGGTTCTGGAGCACTCGCTGCAGGGCCTGTGGCGGCAGGACCTCGCCAGCACTCCCCACCGCCACGGGAGAGTGAGCTGGAGAAAGCCCGGGAGCTCGGAGCGCGAGGCAGCGGACAGCGGAGCGGGCATCCGGCCGGCGGGGGGAGGAGCCAGCAGCAGGCGCATGGGGGCTCCCTGGAGTGCGCAGCTTCAGTGGAGCACCCCAAAAGCTGAGAGCAAAAGGCGCCAGAGCAGGACCACCCATGCAGACTTGCAACAGGCCTGGGGTTTTGGCTCAAGGCGGGTGGGCGCGAGGAGCTCACGGGGGCCCAGTCTGGAGCAGGAGAGAGCCGGGAGGCCCAGTGGAGCCCTCGGGCAGGGGTCATGGGGCGCCGGGGCCCCAGGGGCCAGGCTGGCCAGTCTCACCCCCACGGCGGCTGGGAGCCCGCCCTCTCTACAGCCCGTGACGAAAGCCAGGGAAAGGCAGTGGCTCAGGCGCCCTGAGCCCTCGGCCAGCTGCAGCGCGCCCGCTGCCCTCCCACGAAGGCCGGGGGCTGGGCCGGTCACTCCCAGGCTTCCCGCGGACGGCCGCGCACGGCGCCTCGCTCCTCCCACCCAGGCCAGCGGCCGCGACCCCACCTCGTATGCAGACACGTCCCACGAGAAGGGTGACACCGGCTGGGGTCAGGTCGGGTAGTGCCAGCGTGACCCGGTGCAGCTTCCGCCTGGGCAGGCAAGAAGGCGAGAGGCATAGACCCCAAGGCTCCCGGGCTCCGTCACGTGCCCCGCCCGGCCCACACACAGCACCCACGACCGGGCGAGGGGACAGGGCCGGGCGCAGCGACAGGCACCGGGGGCACGCTCCTGGCAACTTGCCCCAAGGCTGGTCACCTGCGTCTCCAAATGGCGAAGAATGCTATTAACGGATGCACGTTTCTGGAGGCTCAAGTCCTAGAAAGGCAGACCGGAAAGCCTCACTTCCCTTCCCGTTTTAAACAGAGCAGCCGTGCCCCAGGACGGGGTTTCCAGCCGGCCCGGGACGGCGAGGCTCCTTGCTCTGCGGCCTGGGAGCTGGAAGGGCAGCGGTAGAGACTGTGGCCAAGGGAAGCAGATGTGGCTCAACTGACAGAGCATCCATCTACCACATGGGAGGTCCGCGATTCAAACCCAGGGCCTCCTGACCAGTGTGGAGCTGGCCCATGCACAGCGCTGATGTGTGCAAGGAGTGCCCTGCCACGCAGGGGTGTCCCCCGCGTAGAGAGTGTGCCCTGAAAGGAGAGCCGTTCCGCCCAATAAAAGCGCAGCCTGTCCAGGAGTGGCGCTGCTTACACGGAGAGTTGACTCAGCAAGATGATGCAACAAAAAGAGACAGATTCCCGTGCCACTGATAAAGATAGAAGCGGTCACAGAAGGACACACAGCAAATGGACACAGAGAGCAGACAACACGGGGGGGAGGGGGAAAGAAAGAAACAAAAAATAAATCTTAAAAAAAAAAAAAGGAAACCATGGCTGAGGGAAGGCAGTGCGTGGCGCCACCTAGAATGGGTCCCCGGACGCTGACGCGTCGCAGCTCTGCGGGGCCCAGAACCGCACGGCTCCCTGCGGCGCTGCTCGTCCGCTGGGCACCCACCTTGGTGGAGACGAGCCCTGCACCCGGTCGCAGCCACGGCCAGCCCACAGAAGGCCGCCCAGCCCCTCCAGCGCCAGCTGGCAGCGAGCCCCTCCGTTCTGGGGACGGGCTGTACATCGCGTTATTTAGGCCTTCAGAGGTCCTCGAAATAACGTAGTCTTTCCCAGCGCCTCAGGGCTGCTAACCACGTCTCTTCTGCAGTTTTTTTTCTAATTGAAATGTAACACAGCTACAGTTAAGGGCAGGAGTCTTGGCTGAAGAGTTCTACAAATGCCTACAAAGGAAAGCCTGCTGCCAGAAGGGCGCTCCGGCCCCTGCCTCGCCCCTCCGGGGGGCACAGTGCCGACGGCCAGCACTGCCGGCCACGCTGGCCTGTCCTGGTGACCCAGACGAATCACAGGGCGGCGGCAGTTTCATAGTTTATGAAGTCCAGAAACAGATGACGGATTACGTTTGTAAACTGGTCTGAGGTTTCACTTTTACTTGGTTAAATCATGACTAGGCTTTGATGGGGCCACATCAGTAGGCAGACGACAAAGCCTAGAGAGCCTGAATCCACAGCCGGCCTTGCGGAGAGGCGAGAGCAGCTGAGCCTGGAGAGAAACGAGCCCGGGAGAGAGACTTACCCCAGCCCACAGCTGCACTGGAAGAAGCTGGGACCAGAGAGCCTGAAGAAGGCTGGACCTGGCAGGTGCCAGCAGCCACCTTGCTCCAACACGTGGTGAGACTTTGGTGAGGGAAGTAACGTAGGCTTTATGGCCTGGTACCTGTGGGCTTCCACCCCAAGTAAATACCCTTTATAAAAGCCAACCAATTCCTGGTATTTTGCGTCAGCACCCCTTTGGCTGGCTAATACGGGGCATATTCTCTTTGCTTGCAGGGTTCTAGTTTCACTGCACTGTGGTCAGAGAAGATGCTTTACATGATTTCAGCCTCACGCATCTTCTGTCTAGATGGTCTGTCTGTTACTGAGTGATGTCCTGAGGCTTCCTACTTTCAATGGACAACTGTCCACTCACACCTGCATTCGGTCAATGTGTGCTTCATATATTTGGAGGCCCTGTAGTGGGGTGCATGCATGTTTATATCTTCCTGATGAACTGACATTTTTATTCAATATATAATGTGCTTTGTCCTTTTTAACAACTTTTGACTTAAAATCTATTTTATCTAATATTAGTATAGCCACCCACATTCTCTTTCAGTTATTTGCATAGAAAATTCTTTTCCATCATTTCACTTTCAACCTACTTGTCTTTGAATTTAGGGAGAGTCTCTTGTAAATAGCATATACTTGGGTGGGTCATGCTTTTTAATCCATTCTGCCAATCTCTGTCTTTTGACTGAAGAGGTTAATCCATTACGTTTAATATAGCTACTGATAATGCAAGAGTTTCTTCTGCCATTTTGCTATTTGGTTTTTTAAGTCTTTTTTTGTCCCTCAATTTTTCCATTACGGCCAACTTTAGAAATTTAATTGATCATTTGTAGTGAACCATTCAGACTCCCTGATTTCCTTCTATGAATATTTTTCAGGTATTTTCTTTATGGTTACAACAGGACTTAAATATAACATGCTTTGATTTGATACCAACCTAACCTCAATAACATATACAAACTACACTTCTCTACCCCTCCACATGCCCATTTATGCCGTTCTTGTCATAAACTACATCTGTATTCATTGTGTGCTCAATACCACAGATTCAGCATTACTTTCTATACTTGCATATAAAGATACTTTAAGAAATAAATACAAACCAAAAATACAAAGTACTAGTGCTTATACTTACTCATGTAGTTACCTTTACCAGAGGTCGTAAGTTATTGATGTCACTTTTTTTCCTGTTTTTTTTAAATATTACATTAAAAAGATGTGAGGTTCCCATATACCCCCCATCCCCCTCACCCCACTCCTCCCACATCAACAGCTTCTTCCATCATCGTGGCACATGCACTGCATTTGGTGAATGCATTTTGGAGCACTGCTGCACTGCATGGATAGGGTTTACCTTGTAGTTTACACTCTCCCCCAGTCCACCCAGGGCCATGGCAGGACATACACTTTGAACCACTCTCTAGTGTCCTTTCCCTGTGAAGAACTCCCTTTTAGCACTGCTTGTAGGGCAAGTCTAGTGGTGAATAACTCCCTCATCTTTTGTTTATCTGGGAATATCTTAATCTCTCCCTCATTTTTGAAAGAAAGTTGCACCAGATTTTAAATTGTTGGTTAGCGATTATTTCACCACTTTGGCTCAGCTGCCCTACTCCTTTCCTGCCTCCATGGTTCCTGATGAGAAACCTGCATTCGATCTTACTGAGGATCCTGTGGCTGTGATGGACCCAGCCCTTTTCCCTGGTCCTGGTTCTAGCCCTTCTTGCAGATATCAGGACTCACGCTTGATTTGCCATTTGACAGTTTGATTATAATGTGTCTTGGTGTAAATCTCAGAGTATACCTTGTCTGGAGGTTTTTGAGTTGCTTTGGTGTGTTTATTCAAGTCTTTCACTAATTTGAGAAGACTTCAGCCACTATTTCTTTATGCTCTCTGCCTCTTTCTCCCTTCTCCTTCTGGAACTCTCATAGTGTGTATATTGGTATGCTTGCTTGATAATGTCCCACGGGTTCTTCAGATTTTGTTCATTTTCATTTTTTAAAAAATTCTGTTTCTCAGACTAAATCATTTCAATTGTCTTATCTTTGGCTTCACTGGTTCTTTCTTCTGCCAGCTACAATTTGTTATATAACCTCTCTAAGGAATTTTTTTTTCAATATTAGTTGTTGTGGTCTTTGGCTTCAGTATTTTTCTACAATTCCTTTTCAGAATTTCCCTTTATTGAAATTCTCATTTTGCTCATATATCATTTTCCTGATATCCTTTGGTTATTTGCTGTGTTTGCCTTTAGCTCTTTGAGCATATTTAAGACCATTTACTTAAAGTCTTTGTCTGATATGCCCAAAATCTAGTCTTCCTCGTTGATGACTTCTGGGAGTTTATCTTGTTCCTTTGGATGGCCCATTGTTCGCTATTTCTTTGTATGCCTTGTAATATTTTTTTGCCTGCTACACATTTATTTTCCCCATGGAGAATAGTGGTTTCATTGCCTAGAGAATTCCCCAGAATTCAGAATCTGTCATTGTGTCATTCCATACATTATTTTATTACAAAAAGACTTTTTGCCAGCAAGAATATAGAGAACACATCAAACAAATATATGAAAATACATTAAAAGCATAGGGAGAATCCAGTCTTCAGAATGCCGACATGCAGAGGGTCCAGTTTTCAGCAGGAAGGAACCGGCCTCACCTCCATTTTGAAAATGGGGGACTTTCCCATAATACCACTGCAGCTCAGAGCACACACCACCCCTGGGATGTGCATCCCAGTGAAGAACAGAAAGAGCGGTAGGGTATATTTAGATGGGGATTTTGCATTTGTAATCTAAACAGAGAACTCATTGATCCTTCCTTCCTCAAAGCTTAGTATTTCCCAACATACATTCCAGCACCGTTTTTTTCTTAGAGTGAAGTCTTCAGATGGGGTCACTACCCAATAAGTTCTACCTGATGACCGTTACAGCTTTTGTTTTTCGTTCCATTGTCCTCTCACCCCTTCGTGGTGAGATAGGAGTATGCCTTTTGCTAGGTCACTTGTGCTGTAAATCAGGAACCTAGATCTGATTGGAGTCCAGTCATATACCCAAACAATTCCCAAAGGCGTTTCTCCACATCTACAATAGTGGTGCTAGCTGCCACACTATGCATGAGAATTGCTTTCCCAGAGCCAGAATATGTGTTTATAATTGTTTTTGTCTATGACAAACCCAACTACTTTATTTTCAGTTTCCTCCATGAACAAAGCCACATCCTCTGTAGAACGACTTCTGTCATCCACGTTATTGCTTTCTCTAAAGCAGCCTGGGATCTTCAGCACTTGTGCCCCTGTATCCAAGAGACCCGTGATGCTTTGCTTATCCCTTTTCCCCATCCACCCTAATGGAGACATAGGGCTCTGACTCCTGGCAGGGACCCAGTTTCTTTGGACCCATCCCTAAGCAGTCTTTCTGAATAAGTAAGATGAGGGTACAGGTGATGGGGCACATCCTTCCTATCCAACTCATCATACTCACAATGATAACCGCCTTTCTTACCACCCTGGGCCATGCGTGAGGTGACCTCAGCAACCCATGGGCTCCTCTTTCCTGGGTTGCATCTGATGCTTGTCGGGCAGCTCTGCAGAGTTGTAAACTCTCCAGGTGTACAAGCCCTCTTCCTCCAGCTTTTTTTTTTTCTTTTCCTTTTTTAAATTATCTTTTCTTATTAAAGATAGATCACACAAAATGTTACATTAGAAAATGTAAGAGATTCCCATATACTCCACTCGCCACCCCCCCACACACCTCCCACATCAACAATTTCTTTCATTATTGTGGTACCTTCATTGCATTTGAGGAGTACATTTTGGAGCACTGCTGCACAGCACGGATTACAGTTTATGCTGTAGTTTACTCTCTCTCCTAGTCCATTCAGTGGGTTATGGAAGGATATATAATATCCTGCACCTGCCACTCTACATTTTAATATCTTAACATGTTAGCCTTGGAATGTAGTTCCTGAGGTCTGTTCCTTAAGTGTGTATCCAGAGTGTGTCAGAGATTTCCCTGAGTGCCAGGAGCTAATAAGAACAAACCAACACACAAAACACCCTTCATCTCTTTGCAGATTGGCTATCTTGACTGGTGCTTTCCTTCAGAGCTGAGTCCTCTGAACAGCAAGCCTGAAGAACAGCCTGGGGCAAAAGCGTAGCATCTTCTCTGGTCTTTTTGAGCATGTGTCATCCTGGACATGTGCTGTGGTCTTAGGAATTCCCATTTACACAGGTCTAAATGCCCTCTCTTCTTGCTGTGAAAGTCTTTCCTCCCAGTTCTGGGCACTCCATTGTATATCTTAAAGTCAGTACTCCTTTGCCCAAGGCTGCTCTGCGCTGTTTCTTACACTGATTAGCCAGCAGGCAGGCTGCTGCTGCTTGCAGGGCGAGTTCGGGGGGTCAGCCAGAGTCCAGTGTCCTCGTTCAGTCCCTCCTGCTGCAGGGCATGGGGGAAGGGTCAGCAAGGGCACCATTTTAAGCTCCTTTTTCTTGATTTGGTGCTCACCCTGTTACCATGACTCTCTTCTGGAGCTCTTAGAAAGATATGTCTGCCAGTTCTTATTTGATGTTTGTCCTGGTTTGACCTTTGTGGACCCCAGAGAATTACGTTCTTAAGCTAAAACATTCCTGTCTGTAAATGCAGTATAGATGGGGCCTTTTGCAGTTAAGTGAACTTTAATGAGATCACTTATTAGATTGCCCTACGGCCTTTGATTGGACTACGTCAGTCCATGAAGCATGACCCAGGTTAGATCTCCTACAAGTGGAGAAGTGAAAGCAGAAACACAGAGAAAGACAGCTGCTATTTTGACTCTGCCACGGGAGAGAGAGGACCGCAGGAAGACGGCGAAGCCCAAGAGGCTGGAAGAGGTCCCAGGGGCCAGAGGCTGCGTGCGCTCTAAATCAGCAGAGCGCGGAAGCACAGACAGAGGCCCCTGAGAGGCTGGGCCCCAGAGAGGCTGGGCCCCAGAGCAGCCCAAAGCTGAAGACACAAGCCCTGCCGCGGGCTTGATCACCCACGGCTGAGCTGGGGAGAACGCGGCCTGGGGAGAACATCACACTGCTTGCCACGTGGGAGGACTCCAGCATCTTCCAGCAGCTGACTGTTGGTGAGACAGCATCTCTGCTAATGCTCAGATTTGGACATTTTCATAGCCTCACAACTCTAAGTTTTTACCCTAATAAGTCCTAATTATAAATGCCAATCCATTTCTGGTAATTTTGCAGTTGCTGGCTTTGGCAAACTCAGAGAATGTTCAAAGCTTCTTTGATGGGAAGGAGCTCTGGAGCATCTTGCTCTACAATCTTGTTGACAGCAACCTCTGCTGCAGGCTTGTTTGACCCAACATTATATCTGAGATAGCGTCTGTGGACTTTCACAGCAGTAGTTCATTCTTTTTATTGGCATAGAGAATTTCCCATTTTATTGCTGGTAGACATTGTTACCAGTACTATGCTACTCCATGTAGTAAAGATATGACCACTTTTATAAGTGACTTTTGGTGAACATATACTTGGGGTGGAATTACAAGATCATAGACAAGAAAATGTTAACTTCAGTGGTTATTTTCAAACAGTTGTCTAAAGTAGTTGCAGATGAGATTACTGGTTCTTCCACATCCTAGCCAACACTTTGAATTTTCAAGTACTTCTGTGTGTGCTTGCATGTGTTTTTAAAATTACCATGGCGGGTAGTGGTATATCCTCCTGGATTTTGTTTTTCTGATGCTTAGTAATGTTGAACATAGTTTCATATACTTATTAGCCATCTGGATATTCTCCTTCATGATATGCTCTTTAAGGGCTTTTGCCCATTTTTGTTTTGAAATTGGTTGTCTACCTTTGTCTTGATTTCTCAGAGTTCTTTACTCTTATGGCTATAAGCCCCTTTCGGATATGTTTATGCAAATACATTCTCTCACTCAGTGGGCAATCTTTTCATTCTCTTAGTGGTGTACGAACTTTAACAAAGTCAAGATTATTCCTCTTCTCCTTCATGATTACTGCTTTTGTGTCTGTGTAAGAAATGTGTGCCTAGTATAAAAATGTGAAGATAGCCTCCTATACTAATTCTAGAGGCTTTATTGCCTTGCCTTTTACCTGTAGGTCTGTGCCCCACTCATCAGGGGATTCTGTGCATGGGGAGAGGGAAGGATAAGGACTGCTTTTCTCCCACTGTGGGTTTCTACCTGATCCAGCATCAGGTTCTGAATACATCACCCACTTCCCTCCCGCATGACAGTGCTCCTCCGTCATAAACCAAATGATTATATATCATGTGTCTGCATCAAATTTTGATTGTGTTCTCACTGGTCTGTTTCTCCTTGCACCAGTACCATGCTGTTTTAATTTCGGCAGCTCTATATTGATTTCTGAAACTTGGTAGTGTAAATCTTCCGGGTTTTTTCCTTCAAAACTGTCTTCCGTATTTGGGGCCTTATATTTCCATATACATTTTAGAATCTGCTTGACAATTCACACGCACATGCACACACTATGCTGGGATTGTGATTTGGAATGTATTGAATCTTCAGATCCATTTGGTGAAAACTGACATTTTTGTATGAAGTTTTCCAATCTGTAAACATGGTTAATCCTCCATTATTTAGGTTTTCTTTAATTGCTCCCTGTAAAGTTTTGTAGTGTTCAATGTAAAGTACTTTTTAAGTGTTTCCTAGATTCGATGCTATTATAAATGATATCTTTTTTACTTTCATTTCCTAATTGTCTTTTGCCAGCACATCCAATGTCTTCTCGTACAATGACTTGCAACCAGCGATCTCACTGCGTTCCCTAATGCTAAAAACCTATCTGCAGGGAACGGACTTTGGCCCGGTGGTTAGAGCATCCGTCTACCATATGGGAGGTCCGCGGTTCAAACCCCGGGCCTCCTTGACCCGTGTGGAGCTGGCCATGCGCAGTGCTGATGCGCGCAAGGAGTGCCGTGCCACGCAAGGGTGTCCCCCGCGTGGGGTAGCCCCACGCGCAAGGAGTGCGCCCGTGAGGAAAGCCGCCCAGCGTGAAAAGAAAGAGCAGCCTGCCCAGGAATGGCGCCGCCCACACTTCCCGTGCCGCTGACGACAACAGAAGCGGACAAAGAAACAAGACGCAGCAAATAGACACCAAGAACAGACAACCAGGGGAGGGGGGGAAATTAAATAAATAAATAAATCTTTAAAAAAAAAAAAAACCTATCTGCAGAGTCATGTAGATGTTCTATGCACACAATCATGTTGTAGGTGAGGCAGTTTGTTTCTTCCTTCCCAATGCTTATACCTTTTTATTATTATTTTATTTACTTATTTTTAGGTACTGGGGCTGAGGATTGAACCCAGGACCTCAAATGTGAGAAGATGGCACTTAACCCCTGAGCCACAGTGACTCCCCCTTTTATTTCTATGCATATGTTTTATGCGTACTTGAAATGAATTTATATTTTTCAGTGATTGTTTACAGTGTGAGAGATACCAGTTAAAAGTAGTTGACAGTGTTGTTCAAACCTTTTAAATCCTTACTGATTTTTTGACAGTTAATTCACCATTTATTTAGAGAGATGTGTTAAAATCTCCAGCAATATTGTGAATTTACTGTTTTTCCCTTTAGTGCTGTTAATTTTTGCCTTACATATTTTGAGGCTATGTTATTCAGTACATATAAGATTATAATTTATTCCAGTTGAACTGACCTTTTATCCTTTTGAAATGATCCTATTATCTCCAATGATACTTCTTTATTTGGGGTCTTTTTCTGATATTAATATAGCTACACCAGTTTTCTCTGATAAATGCTTTCACAGGACACCTTTTCCCCGTCCTTCAACTTTAAACATTTTTGTGGCCATATATTTAAGGTGTGTCCCTTATAAATATTACATAGTTTTTTGAAAAACCCAGTCTGTCAATCCATCTTTTAGTTGGAATGTTTAGTCCATTTTCATTTAATATAACTAGACAAATTTGGCATAAATCAACCAACTTTTGTTTTCTATTTTTCCTATCTATTCTTTGCTGACTTTTTCATCTTTTCTTGTTTTCATTTAGGTAAATCATGACTTTTAAATTATTTCACACTTTCCTCTCTAATGGCTTTTTAGTCCCTTTATTAATTTCTCTACAAATCGAAGCATGCAACCTTCGCTTATTACAGTCTATTTTAAGTTAGCATTTTTGTCACTTCTTGATGACGCAAGGACCTGTTAACACCATTTACCTACTCATTAGTCAGCCAAAGGGGTGCCGATACAAAGTACCAGAAACCTGTTGGCTTTTATAAAGCGTATTTATTTGGGATAAAAACTTAGAGTCCCAGGGCCCTAAGGAGCCCACCTCAAGGCTGCTTTCTCTCCAGAGGCAGCCGCCACGTGTTGAAGGGAGGTGGCGGGAGATCTCTGCCTGGGCTCTCGGGGCCTCCTACATCAGTCTCTGGCACAGGGCCCGTTTCTTTCCAGGCCTTTCCAGCTGCTCTGCTGCTTTGTTCTCTTCAGCTGAAAACTATTAGACGAACGGCTCATCTGGCCCTAAGACTCCAGGATCAAAACTGACCAAGTTCTCTCCTCTTCCGTGTCTTCTTCTGAGCGTCCGTTTATACCAGCCCACAAGGGGGCGGGGCAAACCTGAGTCATGCCCTCTGGCGCCAAGCCCGGTATTAACAGGTACGTAATCAAGACGCCTCAGCTGAACGGAAGGTATTCAAAGGGCATCACGCCCGAGGGACAGATTAGTTTACAAACATCATCTCTCTTTTTGGGGTTCATAAATAATCTCAAACTGTCATACCTTCCTTCTGCCTTTTGTACTATTGTCAATATTTTTTAAATAACTTTATTTCAATTTCAAAAAATAAAATAACAGATAAAAGGCAACTTAACAAATTATGGAAGCATTATTTTTTTAAAAACCTGTCCAGGCACATTTATCTTATTTAATCCTAAAAGTAAATTCAATTGTTTCTCCAGTGTTGCAAAAGATGAACAAATGAGTACAGATTAAACGACATGATCAAATTCTCATTTTTAGTGAAGCAAGTGAAAAAAAAAAAGCTTGATCATATTTACATCACACAAAACTAAATCCCAATTCCTTTATTTTTTAACTTGAGCACTGATATAGTACCTTCTCTGCCTTTCCTACAAAATTATTACAATATCATTGTTAACTATAGTCTACAAGTTACTTTCGTTGTATTTTTCCATCTATCACCATACTCTTAACACCTTATAATGGAAGAACATTCTTATATTTGTATTATTAACCACAAGCCTCATCTACCACCGAAATCATTTATGATACAGTCCTTAGATTACCCACTAGCTGTCTTTCAATTCACATTCACCTCCCTGGATATCCCTTTCAGCCATAATCATTTATAAATCAGCAAAGTTAGCTAGACCCATGGTCACCATCAATTCTATCCATTTTCATATATTCACAATCAACTTTATTAAAAATTCTATATGCATTCAGTAGCAGTCCCCACTTTCCAACTCACATTCTGTCACCTACTAACCTTTACTCCATTGTTTAACTCCCTAAGTTTAATCATCATATTTAGTTCATATCAGTGAGACCATACACTATTCATCCTTTTGTGCCTGGTTTATTTCATTCATATAATATCCTCAAAGTTCATCCATGTAGTCATATGCATCCCAAGTTCATTTCTTATTTCAGCTGAACAGTATTCCATTGTACATATATACATTTTTTTAATCCATTCATCGGTTGACAGGCACTTAGGTTGCTTCCACCTTTCAGAAATAATAATGCCTCTATGAACATCAGTGTGCAGATATCAGTTCATGTCCCTGCTTTCAGCCTTTCTGAATATATTCCTAGTAGCGGGACTGCCAGATCATACAGCAGTTCTATATTTAGCTTCCTGAGGATCCACCAAACTGTCTTCCACAGATTTTATTCCCCACAAAGCATTAATATTTTCAAATACTCAACATTCATGTGAAAGTACCCACATTTTACTGTTTTGAGTGCTCTTCATTCCTTTCTGGAGTATCAGGCTTTCATTTTCCTTTTTCCACTTTTAGAGTATTCTTTTGATGAATTCTCTCAGTTTTTGTTTCTCTAATTGTTTTTTCATTTTATCCTCATTCCTGAAGAAAATATTTTCTCCAGGTTTGAATTTAAGGTAGGTATTTTCTTTTAGCACTTTAAAGATATCTTTCCATTACCTTCTGGCTTCCATTGTTTAAGAAGTCGTATGTCAGTTTTGTTGTTCCTTTAAAGATAATGTGACTTTTTCCTTGGTTTGAATCACTTTTAAGATTTTCTATTATCTTTGGTTTTCAAAATTTCATTATGATGTGATGAAGGGTGGTTTTCTTATATTACCTACTTGGGGTTCACATAGATTCTTGAATCTGTGGCTGGAAGTATTTGTAATAATTTTGGTAAATTTAAACACAGCTTCTGCCCATTCTTTCTCTCCTACTCATCTAGGATTCCGATCATACTCTTTTCCAAATTTTCTATCATATTTTTTCTCTTTATTTCAAGATAATTATCTTATGTACTATCTTCTAGTTCACAAATCCTTCTTTTTGCTGTGTCTAATTTGCTACTTAACCAATATTTTGAATTCATAATTTTAGTCATGGTATTTTTGAATACTATAATTCCTACTTCCTTATTTTTAAGAGATAAGTTTTCTGGTAAAAGACTTGATCTTTTCATCTATTTTCTCAAACATATTTCTAATAGTTATTTTAATGTACATGCCTGATTACTCCAATATCTGAACTATGCGGTATCAATTCTTCCTGGTTTTTTTTGCCCTGGCATTAGTGCTTTGATCCAGTTACTGGCATGTCTAGTACTTGTGGATTAAGTTATCAGACACTGCATAGAGTAAGTACAGAAGCTCTATTCGATGGTGTTTTCCTGTCTTCAAGCAGAGACAGACTAGATCAAGGCAGTTGCAAGTTTTAGGAAAGCTAGTTTATTTCTGGTCACCTTATTCTGAGGCAGAGGCCTTGTCTCAGAGGAAGGCTGTGGCTTTATGAGAGTCCCTGCTACTTGCCGGGCCTTGAACTCTGTTTTTTGTCTTCTTGGCACTCTGAGAGTGTTCTGACCAGCACCTCTTCTGAAAACTGCTTTTGCTTGGTTCCTTGGCCTCTCACAACATGTATGGACAGTTTGTGACCAGCAAATCCCTCAGGCGGAGTCTGCATAGACTCCTGCAACCCCCTTTCTCCAGGATTTTGATTCCTCGTGTCTTGACTCCTTAGGATTCCTCAATGCCAATTTTTGTTTCCTCAGTCCAATTAGACTGCTAAAGTCCTGTAGCAGTTTGATATGGTTATGAATTCCAAAAATAGATACTGGGTTATTTTGTAAACTGGTCTGTACCTGGGCATGACTGAGTTTTGATGAGGGCTTTGACTGGGCCACATCAGCAGGGCGTTGAGCCCCAGGCCTTGGCAGGGCAGAGGACAGAGCTGGGGGTTCCTGATGCTGGAGTTTTAATGTTGGAGTTGGATGCTAAAGCCTTGAGCTGGAGCCCTGGGGAAAGAGACAGAGCCGTTCACCTGATAGTTTAGGGCTGACCTTGTGGACAGAGGCAAAGCTTAGAGAGCCTCATAGTCTATAGCTGACCTTGTGGACAGAGGCAAAGCCTAGAGAGCCTCATAGTCTATAGCCGACCTTGTGGAGGAAACAGAGGCGCTGAGCCCAGAGGAACCCAGGAAGCCTGAGCCCTCGCAGACGCCAGCAGCCATCCTGCTCCAACACGTGGAAACAGACTTTGGTGAGGGAAGTAACTTATGCTTTAGGGCCTATAAGCTCCTACCCCAAATAAATACCCTTTATAGAAACCCACCCATTTCTGGTATTTTGCATCAGCACCCTCTTGACTAATACAAGCCTCAAGCCATCACTTTCTCTTCCGCCTCAATATAATGAGATAAGAGCCAGCATAAGCTCCAGGGGGGCGGGAGGGGATGGAGAGGGATACAAGGTGCATCCCAAAGCATTTCCCTTCCTTTAGTCATCTTTGCCTCTCAAGTCCTCGCTGCCTTGTTGCTCTCTGACAACTCTGAAGTGATGTGAGAGTGTACACGTGCACATGTGTGTGCCCTCAGGCTCCACACTTGTCCCTGGCAGGTGATTAGTCCACACAAACCGTGACTTCACAGCAAGTAGACACCAGCTTAGCCTGTGCCGGAGACCTTAGGTCGAAACACCAGTTTTCAAAGGTTCCTTGTCAAGGCACGGCCCCCGGTCTCTCCTGCTCTTTCCTGGAGCACACATGGACAACAGATTCCACACTCTCCCCTTACTACCCGAATATTGGCACTCGCCTGTTTGCTGCCCCTCTGTGCTGTGGGAAGCAGTGCTCTGGATTTCTCTGCAATTTTCTGTCAGAAAAAGTACAAGAGGAGGGATACAGGAAGAACAAAAAGGGTGGGGAGAAGAGAAGAATCGGTCAAATAGACACAAGGTACTGGACAATGACTGGCAGCAAAACACACCTCAGCTCCCTGGGAGAATGAAACTTTCCCGGGTCCCAGGAAAGTGGGGTTTGGGGTTGGGTTCTGCCAACAACTGGCAAGACTGCACACGTAAAACTGGTGCATCTTAGTCTCCTCACCTGCCAACGGGGGGTGACACCCTGCTCTTCCCCCCTCCTGGAGGCTGTAATATAACACCTCGGGCAGCACTTCCAGGGGGAAAGGCCTATCCTTGCTCGGGCGCTGAGGGCAGTCCAGCCAGACCCTGGGAAGGTCCACGAGGCCAGCTCCTGCTCTGCTTGGGCCAAGGATGAGCCAGCGAGTGTGACCCCACCCCTCCCGGCATCCCGCAGGGGTCCTCACCTTTTGCACAAGGCCGTAGCGTTGAATGGCGTCTGACAGCTGGTTTTCCAGCTGCTCCAGCTGGAGAAGCTCCTGCTACAAACAGAAGAGTGTGCTTTAAACAGGCGGCCAGGCCTCGCTGGAGCCCTGCAGCCCCCAGCCCGGGGGTGCTTCAGTCCCCAGCAGTCCACATGTGCCTCCTGCCGCTCCTCGCAGCGCCTGCCCTGCGCCCCGGCTCCGTCCATCGCCAGCGACCTCGTCACCCCGGCTACACCGCCTGCGGCCCTCTGGAAGCTGCCGGCACCCCCGTCACTGCAGACCCCAGGCCCCCTCAGTTCCATCCTGGACGATGGAGCCAGGCGTGGCTCGAAGCTCACCCAAGGGCCCTGTCACCTAGGAGCTGCCGTCCCCTCTCACAGCCCAAGAGGCCTGGCCCGGGCACTAGTCGGGGAGCAGAGCCCCAGCCCAGGCCAGCTGACCCGAGCCCACCCCCTGAACACAACGGGCTGTGTCTGACCTCGTGAGAACTGCAGCCCCCCGTCCCCTCCATCCCCCAAAGCTCGCCACGTGGCCCCACTTCCAGCTCTTCTCTGCCCCAGCCTCACCCCCTGCCCCGACCTCCCTCCCTGCCCCGGCCTCCCTCCCCCTGCCCCGGCCTCCCTCCCCTGCCCCGGCCTCCCTCCCCTGCCCCGGCCTCCCTCCCCCTGCCCCGGCCTCCCTCCCCCTGCCCCGGCCTCACTCCCCTGCCCCGGCCTCCCTCCCCCCTATCCCAGCTCACTCCCCCATCCTCGCCCAAGCTGGACAGCCGTCCTCTTGTCTACCGCTGCATCCCAGTGCTCTTCGGGGGCCGCGCTGGCCCCTGCACCAGGCTGCTCCCACCTGCCCCTGCTCCAGGGCAGGGCAAAGCCTTGTGTGCGTGCGGGGCTGGACAACGGGGCACCCGCCGCTGGCCTTCCGGGGGCCGTCCTTCAACAGGGATCTGTGCCTCTCGACGAGCAGCCCACCGTGCTCGGCCCTCGTGAATTGAAGACACTCCTGGGCACACCGGCCTCCCCCCGCTCCGGGCCCCAGCAGACCCCCTGCTGCCCACTTCCTGCCAGCGACACAGGGAGCCTTGCTCCTGCCACTGAGCCCCACGTGCCCTGCGCGCACTTCTGTCGGTGGCTGCGTTCCCGTTCAGCCGGCCCTCCCGCAGCCGAGGGCCTTGGAGGAGGAAAGCCCACCTGGTGAACCGCGGACGGCGAGCGCAGGCGGAGGAGGGTTAGCGGGTGGCACGCCATCCCCCTGGACCTCCGCGGAGCCCCGGCTGCGGCGCCGTGGCCTCGTGCACGGCACAAGCGACGGGCGAGCACACGGCTCTGGCCAGGGAGAGCTGAGCGCCAGCCTAGCAGGACCCCGGCTGTGGGGACTCGGAGCTTCTGCTTCCTTCCCTGGAGCGCGGGAACCCCGGCCTGAGGGCCCCACTGGAGGCCCTCTGTGAGCGCAGCGCTCGGACACAGCGCAGCCTGGCCCGGGTGGCCTCCAGGGAGCGGTGGGAGATGGCCGCCGGCTGACCTCCCGCCTAAGGAGCGACGTCTCATCCAGGCGACTGTGCCAGGTCAACGTCGGCGACCTGAGCTGAGCGGGTGCTCTGAGCACAGTGCTCTCGCCACAGAGGCACCTCTCAGCACGGCAGTCCTGCCGGCCCAGGACGTAAGGCCCGGAGGGAAAGAGCAGACGCGCCCAAGGGCGAGTGCGGCGGCTTGCTCGGTCGGTAGAGGTGGGGTCTGGCTGCGGACGAGGGGTCGGTCCCGCTTGGGACGAGGGGTCGGTCCCACCTGGGACGAGGGGTCGGTCTCACAAGGGGTTGCGCGGTTTGGCTGACGGGGTCGCCCGGCGAAGCCGGCGACGAAGGGGTCGCCCGGAGAAGCCGGCGACGAAGGGGTCGCCCGGAGAAGCAGGCGACGGACTGGGGACAAGGGAGGCCAGGCCCTTGTCGGGGGCTCTCAGGACTGGAGGGCGCATGGCAGAAGAACTACCGCGGAGACAAGGTAAACACGCAAGTCCACTTTATTGAGGGAGAGGCAACAGTTTTTTAGGGGCTGGGGAAGGCTGATTGGTCGAAGCCACGCCCTGTTCTGATTGGTTGCCGGCGAAAGGTCAGTGGGCGGTACTGGACAGGGGAGGGGTGGTGGTTAGGGATTGGCTGTCGCTGTTGCTGGGGGAAGGGGCAGGGTTTAGGGATTGGTGGCTGCTGTTGCTGGGGTGGAGGGCAGACTTGAGTTTCCCGCCCACGCCTGGCTGTTGCTGCTGTCGGGGGAGGGGAAAAGGGCAGACTGGAATTTTCCGCCCTGCGCCTGCGCAGGGAGAAGGAAGAAGAAGGGTGCCGCCCCACAGGCATCATGTGGCGCCATCTGGGAGGAGGGGTGGCCGCGGAAGCATGGCTGCCGAGAAGGGGAGACCCGAGGGCACTCTGCGCCCATGCCGAGCTTCCTTCAGGGGTGGCGGTGAGTCCGACCAGCCACCCTATTATAGGGGCAGCGGCTTGGCCTGCCGCGGCTGCTCCCCTGCCAGGCCAGCAAACCACACTTCAGCCCGAGGGGTGACCGCAGGCGAGCGCAGGCATGGGCCAAGGGCAAAGGGCGGCGGCACCCAGCACACGCGCATGCACGCCGCAACTGCCAGCCCGCGCCAGGGCCGGCCCGCACACTGCACGCCGCCGCCCAGGACGCCCGCAGGAAGTCCCGCCGGAGGCCCGGGTCGGGCAGCGCCTGACCTCGACGGCCGGGGCTGGGCAGTGCCTGACCTCCTCGGCGGCCGGGGCCGGGCAGCGCCTGACCTCCTCGACGGCCGGGGCCGGGCAGTGCCTGACCTCCTCGGCAGCCAGGCCCGGGACCTTGTGTGAGTCGGCTGCTTGGGGCCAGGCGGTCAGAGCTCCCGTCCACCTGTCACAGGGAATGGCCCTGCTTCCAGAAGGTTCCTAGAAAAGGCGTTCTCGGCGTGTGACACAGGCTGGGGCTGCTCTTCCGTCACAGCAGCCTTCCTGACGCAGAGCTGACCACCACAGAGCCCTCGGCCGGGAGCGCGCAGCTCCCTCGCCTCCAGGAGACTGGCGCAGCTGTGCGCCCATCGCCACCCTCTACTTCCAGGGCTTCTCGTCGTCCTGGAACCCCCTCTCACCACTCCGGCCGCTGACCCCCACCCATGCCCCACCCCGCCGGCCCGTGCCTACA
This sequence comes from Dasypus novemcinctus, assembly GCF_030445035.2. NCBI lineage: Eukaryota > Metazoa > Chordata > Mammalia > Cingulata > Dasypodidae > Dasypus > Dasypus novemcinctus. The sequence goes on from NC_080686.1 coordinate 105,597,212, forward strand.
GCTGGCCTTCTCTGGAAGTGTCCTGGGAGCAGCGCCATGCAGGGCCGGCCGTGCGCTCCCGCCCCCGCGGTGCCACCCCACACGGCGTCGCTCCCTGCCCGCACCGGGGAGCGTGCGAGGTCCTGCAGGTGGACGGCCTGTCTCAGCGCTGGCTCCACCGCGGAACGGATGCGCCGTGCACGTGTGACGGGCCTGCCACGGCACCTCTGGTCCCGGCGCTGCGCTCTACAGCCAGGCCCCGCTCCCTGGCTCTGCAAGGGGGCAGCCGCCCTGGTGGTGGGGAGGCCAAGGGGTCGGGCCGGCAAGCGGTGGGACGGGAGGTGGCCGAGGTGAGGGCCGTGGTGGCGCGGGGAGGCAGGGGCTGCCCATGATGCTGGCCACGCATCGCAAGGCCGCACGTGCGTCCTGAGTGACGATGGACGTGGCGGGGAAGGGGCAGGCGAGGGAGGGGCTGGAGGCCGTGAAGCTCCACGCAGGAAAGTGCGACTGGACCCTCGGCGCCCCCGCCACCCCCGGGCACGCAGTGGGCACTCGGGAGCGGCTGTGGGCACCCGAGCATGCCCAGTGCTGGCCCCGGAGCTGCCTGGGGTCCCGAGGCCACCAGCCCAGGCACCCCGCCCGCCCCACCGCCACCGGGGCCGCCCCCACCGGCTGCTCCCAGCCACACCGTGCCCCTCTCTGGTCCTCCCTCACTGCCAACTCTGTGGGCCGGGCCACAGCTTGTGGGGACGTACCCAGGGCCGCCCTACAGGAGCTCAGACAGCCGCTTCACGGCACCCGTGCTGGCCTCCACGGGCCTCTTGGCCTCCTGCTGCGCCATGTGCCTGAGGGGAGAGAAACGGGAGCAGGGGGGCGGGGGGGGGGAGCAGAGGGCAGGGGGGAGCAGAGGGGGGATAGCAGTGGGGGGAGCAGGGGGGTAGGGGCGGGGCACAGAGGGGCGGGGGGAGCAGAAGGGGAACGACAGTGGGGGGAGCAGAGGGGCAGAAGCAGGGAGGAGAGGGGCAGGGGTGGGGAGCAGAGGGGGGGACGGCAGTGGGGGAAGGAGAAGGGGCCGGCAGTTGGGGGAGCAGAGGGCAGGGGTGGGGAGCAGAGGGGACAGCAGATGGGGGAGCAGGGGGGACAGGAGCGGGAGGAGAGCAGTTGCGATGGGGGCAATGGTGGGTGGGAGAGAAGAACCCGAGAGGAGGGCAGAGGAGATGGGGCTCAGCAGAGGGGCAGCGGGGGGGAGGGAGGAGAGGGAGGAGGTGGGGACCGGGAAGGCAGCAGGGAGGAGAGTCAGAAACCGGAAGAGGCCCAGGCCAGAGGACAGAGTGGAGCGAGCGGAGCGCAGTGGGTCAACAGAGAAAGGAGGGAGAGCAAGGGGGGGAAGGAAAGGCCCCAGTGGGTGGGAGGGGCAGAGCGCAGGGGGGATGGAGAAACAGGAAAGCAGAGGGCGGCGGGGGGGACACAGGTGGTGAGAGGTGGCCGGGACGGCGCGTCCACTGTCACGGGGACAGAGGCCTCCTGAACCCGCCCCGCATCGGGGACCAGCTATGCCCTGGCCGCCCCACAAAGACCGCATAGCCGCGGTGCCCGGGGCGCCGAGTAGCCACAGGCCGCCGGGGCTCCGGGCCACTGGTGGGAAGGGCCTCCCGGGGTCCACCACTCACCGGGACAGGCAGGGTATCCCGGTGAGGCCCCCGGGCCCCCACGGGAGACCTGGGGGTGGTCCCACCCCAGGCGGCAGGGCCTCCCCAGCTGTGGCAGACTGAAGTTCCGGCTGCCGGGAGCCACCAGAAGGATCAGCAGGACATCGGCGCACGGGCCTGGTGGCTGCCTAGCAGGGCCCGGGCGCCGGGTTGCTCAGTCAAGGCCCTGGGCACGAGAGGCTGACCCCAGCGGGTCCCCGGCGAAGCGACAGGAAGAGGCGGGGGGGGCCGCCCAGCGAGGAGCCGCAGCCGCGCCAGGGCCACCCGTGGAAACCGCCAACCGCCATGCTCTCCACGTCCATGGAATCCGCGGCTGAGACCTCCGCTATGCTGGGATGGCACACCTGGTAGACGACCTCCTCCACCGACCCCACAGAGACAACGAGCAGATACACACGGCAACAAAAGCTGCGGGCGCAGCACAAGCCGTCAGGGAAGAGGCAGCCCTTACGTTCTTATGCTGGAAGAAAGGCCACCCAGAGACAGCAGGAGAAAGGCAAACGGAGCGCCAGGCAAGGAGGAGAACAGATAGTAACAATAACAGAACAGGACCAAGAGTAGAGGCCATCAGCAAAACCAAGTTATTCTTCAAAGGAATTTTTAAAAATTATAAATCTCTAGATATTTTGAGAAAAAACACACAATATGAGGAATGAAAGAGGGGATGTGACTACAGATTAAATGTTAAAAGGAGAGTAAGGAAATATTATGAATAAAGTTATATCAATAAATTTAGATGAAATGAAAAAATTCCCTGAAAAACATGAATCATCAAAACTGACTCAGGAAGAAACAGAAAATCTAAATAACCTTCTATGAAGAAATTAAACTTATTTTTTAAAAAAGACCACAAAGAAAACTCCAGGCACAGATGGCTTTGCTGTCAAATATTTAAGGAAGAAATAAATTCAATACAAAGAACTCCAGAATCTAGAGAAGGGAACATGCACATTTTGAGGCATTACCTTGACACCAAAACCTGAACAAGAAATCTAAAAGAAAAGAAAACTGCCTAACAGCAGCAAAAATTCTTTACAAGGTATTAGAAAATTGAATCCAACAATTTATGAAGGGAAAATATAGCATGACTGAGAGGAATTTATTCAAGGAATGCAATGTATATGATTCTCATATTAACAGAACAAATAAAAAAGCAGAACCATCTCAATAAATTATTCATTAAAAAATCATTTGACAAAATTCAACACCCATTCAGAGTAAAAACTCTAAGGAAAACTAGGAAAAAGAGGACTTCCTAACCCTGAGGGAGAGAACTCATAAAACAAAACAAAACCAACATCTAATTACGTACGATGAAAGACTGGACGCTTTTCCCCTGAGATACTTGAGAAGAAAGCAAGTAGATGCATTTTCACTGCTTTCATGCAACATTTTATAAGTAACATTGCATGGGGGGGGGGGAAGAAATCATAAACATAAAGCTTAAAAACAAAGAAGTAAAATTAAACAAGGAACCCTTCCTTATTTATAGATTCAATACAATCCCCATCAAAGTTAATAGTAGGCTAGTTTTAAAGAAAGAACTTGGCAGGCTAATTCTAAAATTTATATTGAAATACAAAAGACTTGGATTATACAAAACAATTTCAAAAAAAGATGAACAAAGATGGAGGCTTTATACAACTGATTTAAAGACTTACTAAACAGTTTCAGTAATTAAGACATACAATATTACCAAAAGGACAAATATAGAGATCAATGAAATAGGATAATCCAGAAGTATACTATATATATATGGTGAATTAATTTTTTTTTAAAGTGCCAACCAAAACAGTCTATAAGGAAAAATAGTTCTTTTAACAAATGGTGCTGGAACAACTCAATAATTGCATTAAAAAACATAAACATGCCAAAAAAAACCCCCACAAAAACTCAAAATAGATCACCAACCTAAAAGTAAAACTTAAAGGTATTTTTAAAAATCATAAGATTACCAAAAGCAAGAACCATGCATAAAAATATTAACGGACTTCGTTAACATTAAAATCTCCAAGTCTTTACAAAATACTCTCAAAAATGAAAAGGCAAGCCATAACATGAGAAAAAAATATTCTCAATACATGTCTCGGACAAAGGACTTGAATCCAGAACATATAAAGAACTCTTAAAATTTGCTATTAAGAAGATAAACAACCTAATAAATAAGAGGCAAAGCGTCTGAAAAGAGGGTAAATTTCTGCACAAAATGAGGTAAATGGGCAGGATGCACATAAAGACGCTCAACCTCGTTTGCCATCAAAGAAATGTCCATTAAAACCACAAATTCCACCCCACACTCACTGGAATGGCTCCAACTCAAAAGGCAACACTAAGCGCTGGAGCAGACGTCAGACAACCCCAAGCCTCGGGGTCGGGAGCGACAGGAAACAGCACCACCACTGCGGAGAGGGCCTGGCGGTCCCCCTCACGTGGAGTGTGCATTTGTCCTTCAACCCGACAATCCCGCTTTCAGCAGGAACCCAGGAGGAAGGCAAGCTGCGTCCACGCAGCCTTGCGGAAGGACAGCCACTGCGCCCGCTGGAGCAAACACCTAAGTCCCCTGGCAGGTGGGTGGACAAGCAGAACATGATAGCACGTTGCGCAGCGATGCAAAGGAGTGTCCTGCTGCGACACGAGCCCAGGCACGGGGCGCTGAGAAGGAAAACAGAAGCCAGACACAGAGTCCACAGAGCCCATGCCCGGGAGGTTCTGGAAGAGGCAGTGCTGTGCTGTGACCCTAACAGTCAGTTCTGGGGTTATCTGGGCTGGGGCGCAAAGTCAAGCTCTGGCGTGAAGGGAATAGTCCGTACTGGGCTCGGGGCGGGGGGCACAGCGGCGCGCACGCTGTCAGAGCTCAGGGCTGCACTCTCAAAGCTGCGTGGCTAAAACCTAGCTCGTGTCACAGGCAGCACCCCAGGAGCCTTGCTGGGTGCCCCCTCTCTGCGCTGACACCACCCCACAGAGGGGTGGGCAGGGGGAGGGACGACAGGGGCCCCGGGCCCTGGGCGGGAGGAGGGCCGCAGCCCCGCGGGCACACCGAGGGCCCCGGCTGCAGGGAAGCCAGCCTGGACTTAAGTGCGCCGCCCAAGGGGCAGCTCGGCCTGACCCACACGGGTCCTCAGAGACGAGGTGCACCCGCGGGGGCCAGGGAGGGTCGACAGAATAGACGAGAGATGCCCCTCGGGGCCGGCCGCTGCGCGTCGGCACCTGCCCCTCCGCACTTTATAAAATCCTCACAGCTGTTTGAGGGAAGCCCTCTCCTTAGGGGAAACTGAGGCCCACAGAGATGTTCATCGCCGACAGCTGAGCCGACGCAGCCGGGCAAACCAGAGCCGGATGGGAGGCGCGTTCTCCCGGAGGCCAAGGGGGTTTGGCTGTGGACGCTGACGCCCGCCCCACGGAGAAGCCGCAGGTCTCCCTGTTCTGGCCACGGTGATGACAGTGGAGCAAACGACATGGCTGCACTGCAAGGGCGAGTGTCGTCAGGGGCTCCCAGGAGGGGGCCTGCCGGTCAGCAAAAAGAGGCCACAGTGCCCGAGTGCAGCCAGAAAGGAGGCCTCAGGTGCGTTTTCAGGGCTAAGGAAACGTCAGGAAAGACAGGTGAGGGCAGAGGATCCTGGCATCACGGCCAGGCCGAGCGAGAGGCACACTCAGCACACCTCCCGGGGACCGCAGGTCAGGGGGCACCTGCAGACCTGGATGCTCGCGGAGGGGGCGTGGCAGCACCAGCACCAAGTCACACTGCTGGCCGTGGTGGGACAGTAAGACCCAGGTGTGCGCTCAACAGGCGGACCACAGAAAACGTGGAACTGCTTTCAGAATTGGACAAGAGGCACCACAGGGCTGTTCTCAGATGAGAAAGGTCCAAATGAGGTCACTGAGACTGCCCGTACTGCTGCCTGGGAAATGTGCTGCGTCACGCTGCACGGAGGGGCTCTAGGCACGGGGTCTTGCTGGAAACAGATCACAGTGCACGGAGGGGCTCTAGGCACGGGGTCTTGCTGAAAACACAACCATGGTGCGTGGAGGGGCTCCAGGCATGGCAACTTGCTGATCTTAAAAGACAGGGGTCAGAGTTCAAGGAGGCTGAAGTTGCTGAAACATCTAAGCCAAGAACCAGAGAGGAGAGAGCGATGCCGAAAATGAGCTCTAAAAACTGTCCAGGGACCTTTGAGACTTGGCTGGACGCTAAGCTGTGTGTGTGTAAGTGAAAGGAGGCCTCAGGAGACTGGAGAGCTCTAAGCGGAGCAACTCCTGGAGCTCACAATGTGGGGAGAGACCTTAGAGTTCCAACTAGACGGAGGAAAGACACCTTGTTGAAAGCCAGCGTCTTCGCCGGAAGACCATGCTTTGATCCCTCGAATAAATCCTATAACAAACCAACCTTGAAAAGTGAAGAAGTCTGAATGGATCTAACTGATCTGTAATTGCCCCCAGAAAAAAATTCGATACTCTTAAAAAGACAACAAAATCCACACATTCAAAAACATAATGGCAATGTCCTATGCCCAATAAAAAATTAATAGACTTAATAAAAAATAAAAGGGAATCTATAACCAGAAGAATCCATCCATAGAAATAAGCCCAAAAATGATAGAGAAAAATGATAGAGATGATGGATTTGTAGATAGAAACTTTAAAATGACTATTGTAAATATGCCGAGTAAAATTATGTATTTAACATAAAACAAACATAAAGAAGATAAAACAACAGAAAACATAATAAAAGAACCAAAGGGAACATTAGGAGGTGAAAAATACAACCTCTGAAATAAAAAGTTCTCTGGAAAGGTTTAGCAACAGATTAGAAACTGAGGGAGTAAAGATCAGTGAACTCGAGGAGACATAGCAATTAAAACCATCCAAATTGAACCTCAGAGAGGAAAATGACAAAAAAGAAAATAGAGGGGAGTGGGCCCGAGCCCCTCAGTGCACCCGGCGGCAGACCCCGAGGCATGTAATTAATTTGCCGCGCTCACCTGCCTCACCGAGAGATGTGGGAAATGAGGCGCTGGGTCAACCCTGACTGACCTCGCAACTCGCTCCCTCAGCCCATGGGGCTGGGCTGGACTCTCCAGTGTCCTCCCGGACGGCGAGCTCTGGCAGGCGGCTGCCGCCGCCAATGTCCTGGGCGTGCACGCACCCCTGGGTGGGCCAGGCACTCGTGCCGGTGAGCCGGGGACAGGACGAAATCAAGGCTTACAAAGAAGAGCATCCTGTTCAAGACCGTACAGCAAAGTCCAGTTGCACTGCAGAGTGTCCATTTCCTAAAATCACAGGAGAAGCCCGGGACGGGACGGTGCACTCTTTCTGAGTTTGAGTAACAGAGTGCAAGGGAGAGCTCGAGGAGGTGACCTCGAGAGCCGCGCTGTGAAGACTCTGCAGTGGCTCCACCGGAAGCCATGGCGCGAAGACCAGCCTCACGACGGCGTGAAAGCAAGTTTACAGTTACATGTTCCTGCAAGCAACAGCCTTGGCTTTCTCTTCTCTTGAGAAAATACTCGATGGCCATTTGATGTTTGCTGTAAACCTCATATTTTGTGTGTATGAATAAAGTCTACTCGTTTCGGATTTTTTTTTTAAAGAAGACAGAAGCAGAGTTTGGTAACCCATGAGAGAGCACAGCACCAAGCAGCTAACACACCTGTAACTGCAGAGCCAGGAAAACGGCCAAAGGAGGAAAAAATATTTTAATTAATAATGGTCAAAAGCCGTCCAAACTTGAGTGTAAACCCACAGAACCAAGAGATTCAACCAAACCCACATGCGATAAGCACAAAGAAATCCACTCCAAAGTACACTGACATCAAACTGCGGAAAATCAATGATAAAGAGAAGATGCACCAGCCAACACTACACAAACTGAAATTCAGAAATAGAAGTGTTTTTTTAAAGAGGAGGAGGAGAAGGAGAAGAAAAATGAGGAAGGGGAGGAAGGTGGGAGAGAAGAAAAACAGTGTCCCAGAGCTCGAGGACAATATCAAATGGTCTAGATGCACGTAACTGGACAGTCAGAAGACAGAGAAGGGACCAAAGAAATACCTGAAGTCAGAATGCCAAGTTTCCAAGATGCAAGGAGTGAGATCAAACCACAAATGCAAGAGTATTGGAGGACCCCAAGAAGAACAGCTGCCCACAAGTAAGAACTACACCCACACAGGCGCATCACATTCAAATGGCCGAAACGCAAAGACCAAAATGCCAAAGGTAGAGGGGGAAACGACATATTCCATTCAGAGAAACAAAAGGACACAAACTAAGCGGACTTTCCATCAGAAACAAAGAAATAGCAGGGACATCTTTAACGCACTGAAAGAAAAAATTGTAAGTCCAGAATTCAATACCCAGCAAAAATACAGTTAAAATTCAAAAGGTAATCTTGATTTTTTTCATACAAACAGAACCTAAGAGAACTTGTTACTGTCAGACCTTCTCTACAAGAAATGTTTTTAAAAATGTTTTAAAAACTGTTCATGCAGCAGGAATATGAGAGGAGACAGAAACCTGGATCTATGTATTTAAAGGAAAATAGGGGAAGCAGATGTGGCTCAACTGATAGAGCATCCGCCTACCACATGGGGGGTCCAGGGTTCAAACCCAGGGCCTCCTGACCTGTGTGATGAGCTGGCCCATGCACAGTGCTGATGTGTGCAAGGAGTGCCATGCCACGCAGGGGTGTCCCCTGCATAGGGGAGCCCCACGCGCAAGGAATGCGCCCCACAAGAGAACCGCCCCACATGAAAAAAGCACAGCCTGCCTAGGAGTGGCACACACGGAGAGCTGATGCAGCAAGGTGACGCAGCAAAGAGAGACAGATTCCCGGTGCTGCCTGATAATGCAAGCAGACGCAGAACAACAACAGCGAATGGGCACAGAGAGCAGACAATGGGGGGAAGGGGAGAGAAATAAATAAAAAATAAATAAATAATGAAAATAAAGGAAAATAGGGACGATATGTTGTGGGTGTACGGCACGTGTAGGTAAAACGCATCAAGAGCACAAAAGACAAAGGGGGGCTCGGGAGCCCGTCACAAGGCTCCCGGGCGCCGAGGGATGCGCGTGATCTGAGCCAGCCCGGGGCTGACTAAAGGGGCACATTCCAAACCCCGGGGGACAGGGACCAGCCTGTGCGCATCAACAACTCGGCAACATACATGGTTTCTTCAGAGACCCAGCTGAGGAAGGCATTCTGAAGAGTTCTTTATTAAAGAAATCAAAATGGAAATAAAAATTCACAGTCTTAACATTTCCAACAAAGCGTGGAAAGTGCAGACTTTCCTGGTAAATTCTCCTACACATTTAAGGAAGAAATAATGCAAACGCTAAACGGTCTCTTCCAGAAAATGAAAGAGGTGGGAACCCTTCCCAACTCATTGTATGAAGCCAAGATTTATCTGAGAGGGAGACCAGACGAAGACCTTACCAGAAAAGAAAACTGCCGAGCAAGATGCCCCGTGAGCACGACGCGGGCCTCGGTGGAGCAGCCACGCGATCGAGCCCAGCAACGTGGGCTACCAGCCAGCAGTGTGAGACGGCGCCACGGCTCGAGTGTGACCCCAAGGTCACCGCTCAGCATGTGACCTGGCAAGGCCCCTGGCCTTGGCCCCATCTCAGCCTCGGGGACAGCAGCGACCCTGCCAGGACCCCTCCACGCCCCTGCCCCCTGCCCCCAGGGGTCCTCCAAGCCAGGTGGGGCAGAGCTGGGGCGCGTGGAAAGAGGGCCGGGGCCGGGCGACCCAGCCCACACCTGGCCCAGCGCTGCGCGCCCCCGGGCAAGCTTCGAGCCGCCAGCGGCACAAGGACAGCACACCCAGGCCCAAGTGCAGGACTGGCACAAAGAGCAGCAATCCCACCCCACAAGAGTCTAATCCCGTGTTAGTGTCTGGTTTCCTTATTCTTAACTGTGCGCTTGATTATATACAGATTTGTGTAATTTTCTAAAAATGAGAAACTCCAGTGAGAATCCCTCACCTAACAAGTGGTGTGTGTTTACAAAGCAGTTGTGAAACACAGGACCCACGGGTGGGTGGGGCCAGTGATGGGCGGTCTGGTGCGGAGGCCCCCCGCTGTCGGCCTCCCGCCCGCCCCCTCCGGCCTCGCGCCCCGCCCCCTCCGGCCGGGCACCCGTCCTGCTGCCTGGCCCGCTCTCGACACCACCTGCCAGCATCAGGCTCTTTCTGTGTCAGTGGTCCTGCCACGGGCTTTCCAGGAGGGGCTTCCATGGCCGAAGGCGTGCACCGTCGGACCCCGAGCCCGGGTGGCGGTCCCTTAGCAGGGGAGGCTGGGCGGGGGAGGATGCACGCCCCACGGCCCCCAGTGGCAGCCGGCCTCTGGGTGAGGGAGCTCAGTGTGACGGGGGGGCAGGGCGCATGGGGCCAGGGCTGCGCCAGGTGCGGGGCTGAGCCCTGCCCTTGTGCCCGGCCGGGGAAGGGAGGTGCAGCCGGGGGCCGCGGGCGGCAGCTCGGATGACTCAGCCTGGTGCGGGCGCCTGGCTCCTGGGAGCAGCAGCCGGCAGGGGAGGGCGGCGCTTGTGCAGGCCAGGGTGACTCCAAAGCTGAACCCGGTTCCTCCTGGCCCGTGGGTGAAGTGAGAGCAGGCCCGGACGTGAGGGTCACGGGGGGCGGCCAGGGCAGGACACTGACCCAGACGCCACGGTGCGAGGCAGCAGCCAGAGCCCTGCGCCCGGCCGGCCTCTCTCCCGACTGACTGTGACCGCAGACGCCATTCGGGGACAGCCACAGGCACCCCGACCCACACCCTCCCATCCCCACGCCCAGGCGAGGACATGGAAGCTCAGGGGCAGGAAGGGGCCTGCGGTCCAGGTCGGCGGCGGGAGCGGCGGGAGCTGGGCATGGCCAGGGCGCCCCCCCCACCACTGGGCCCCGAGAGTCCCCTGCCCCCAGCTCAGCTCCCAGCCCACACTAGCCCCCGCTGCAGGCAGCTGTTTGCGTTCCCTTCCACCCCAGGTGGGCTACGAGAGCCCATCTGGGGCTCCATTTCTAGAAAGTTCTCAGCACTCTGCCAGGGGACGGCTGGCCGTGTCCACGTGAGCCCCTGACCAGCACTGGGAGAACTGAGGCCACGTGGCTGTGCCCATGTGATACGCCGGCAGGACACAGGTGCTGGAGGCAGCTGGTCAGAGGGTATCGGGGCGGGGCCTGGCGTGGCGGGACGGAGGTGCAGGGAGAAGGCCCAGGGGGCAGAGGGCAGCACAGCTCCACAGTCCACGTCCGGGGGGTGGGGGGTGGGGGGTGGGAGGTGGAGGCGGGCAATCCTCGGAGCGGGGGTGGGCAGTTGGGTCGGGGTGGGGGGGTCACGCAGCAGGGCAGGCTCAGGCCTGAGAGGTGGGGGAGGGGGCCGTCCGCCAGGACCTGGGTGAGGCCGGGGGCGTCTGGAGAGGGCTCAAGTGGCCCGAGCCACCTGCTCCAAGGTCACCCTCGTGCTGCAGAGAGAAGCAGCCCCTGGGTGGCCCCAGAGAAGCTGGAGCAGGCGCTGGGGGCCCGCGAGGCGGAGGAGGGAAGTGAGGGTCAGGGGTCTCCTGAAGGAGACGATGGGCCTGCGGCGGGCAGCCAGGGCCGAGGTGGGCGCAGGGCGCCGGCGGGGGGGCAGCGTGCCCTGGGCAGGCCAGTCTGCACCGCCTCTGGGGCACCGGTGGGCGAGCTAACGGGGCCAGGGCTCGGGGAAGGCGCCTGGAGCTGGGACAGGCAGGGTCACCGCGAGAGGAGGACGCCCTAGAGGAGAGGCCACGGCGGGGGCGGGGCCAGCCGGGGAGACACGGAGCAGCGTGCTGGTGCTCCCAGGAGGGGCCCGCCTCCTCAGCACTCCATCAGGGGAGCAGGGCAGGGACCCCCAGAGACTGGAGGGAACACCCACCTGCTTGGGGCTCCGCGCTCTCACCTGGCGTCTCGGGGGCTGTGAGTGCGGGAGTCGGGCAGATCAGAGGGGCCTGTCACAAGCCAGAGCCAGTGAGTGGGGCGGGCGTCCGAGGTGGGGGGACCCGAAGAGCCCCTGGGCGCCTCCTGGGCCTGCACCTGGCGAGAGAGGGAAGGACGAGTGGGCTCTTCTCCCCCATGCCCTGCACGGCCAGGGCCTCCCCCCACGCTGTCACGCCGCTCCTTCTAGAACCCTCCGCCGCTTCCCCTGCTCTGGAAACAGCCTCGCTCTACCACCCACGAGGCGCTGAGTGGCCACGGCCCCTCCCACGCCCCCCTCGGGACTGGCTGTGTGGCTGCGCCTCCGCCACCCCTGCCTTCGGGTCCTCCAGCCCGGGGCCGCTGCAGGGCGGGGGCAGTTTAGACTGAACGGCCACAAGGCTCGGCCACGGCCCCTGCTGCCAGCACACGGGAGGGCCCGGTCCGCGCGGCGTGGCGCAGCCTCCGCCTGGGGGCGTTCTCCAGAGGTCCCCGCCTTGACCGCGCAGGCCCAGCCGGGAGGTTCCTCACGCTCCCTGAGCACCCCTGCGGGGCCCTGGCGCGGGGCTCCCACAGGCTCCCCACAGGCGCGTCCCTGCACCAGCCCTGCTGCAGCTCCGGAGCCGCCTCCCAGGACGAGCGATCCCCGCGCCCCACCAAGAAGCCGCGAGCAGACCCCAGCCGCGGGCAGACCCCCGCGCTGAGTGCCGCCGGCCACGAGCAGCCCCCCGCGGCGAGCAGCCCCCCGCGGCGAGCAGCCCCGGCCCCGGCTCCAGGGCCTCCCGCTCTCCACAGGGCGGCCGTGGCCGGCAGCTCGCTTGTCCCCGACTTCCCTCTGGACCCGACCCTGTGCAGGCCCCAGGCCCCTGGGCAGCCCGCCAGCGCAGCCTCGGGGAGCAGACCACTGTGGGGTAGCCGAGGGAGGTGCAGGTGGAAAGGCGAGGCCGGGGGCGAGCGAGCCGGCAGGGGCCTCCGCGGAGGGCGGGGGTGGGCTAGGGGCCAGCTGGCCGAGCCCACTGCCCACTTCACCGTCTGCCCTTTTGGGCACCAGGAAGCACCACTCAGCGCTGGTGAGGCTGTTCCCTGGTGAGGGAGGTCCCTACGGGAAGGGGAAGGGACAGGTGGTCACCATGAGCGCGGAACATGCCTGGGCCCTCTGACTGCCCCACCGCTCCCCCCCCCCGCCTGTCACTCACAGGACGTGGGCACTGGCCTGCGCCTTCCCCACCGCTCTGGCTGCCGAGTGGGTTGAGGACACGACTGGGGCACAGGGAGCCAGCCTGGCAAGGGAGCAGACCCAGGCCCCCAACAGGTGGCCTGATGCCCAGCACAGGTGCCCGCCCCGGGAGCTCAGCCTGGCACAGAGCCGAGAACGGTCTGCCTGGCACAGGCCTGGCTCTGTGGACACGCTCTGATCCTCAGACGACCCACAGGCCGCCTAAGCCCGAGCGTCCCCCAAGGACAGGGCGTAGCGCCCGCCACACAGGGCTACAGAGCTGAGGACAGAGGGCAGGCGCCAAGCAGAGCAGCGGGCGGAAAAGGCCATCCACAGATGACGCAGGGACGGCCGCTCGTTCATCCAGCCGCTGCCTCCTGCCTCCCGCACCCGAGAGGCCGACAGCAGGCCCAGGCAGCACCGGCCACTCGCCGGCCACCACGATGGAGCCGGGCAGCCGGGCACGGCCCTCACGCAGCCACTCCCAGGACCCCGAGGCAGCCCCCCACGGGGCCTCCAGGTGGACCTGAGAACAGCAGAAGGTGAGGTTTCAAGCAACTGACCGGCAGAGGGGTGGGCAGGGCCCTCCTCCTCGTGCCCCGAGCCAGCGCCCTCCAGCCCTTCAACGCGAGGCGGCCCAGAGGCCCAAGAGCACCAGGCCCCTGAGCGCCCGCTCCACCCGACAGCTGCCCCGCCAGGCTCAGAGTGCCAGGCTCCAACCCAGGGCGACAGGGACACACGGATCAAGTGCAAGCACGGTGCGGAAGCTCTGCTCATGAGACAAGAACGCGGAGAGGACGGAGAGCAGGCCCGGGCCTCACTGGGCACGCACTGCGGCCCAGGTCCTGGCCCCCCGAGGCGGGCTTTCCAACAGCGCCCACGGGCTGCCACGTGACTCCACAGGCACAGCAGCGCCCAGGATGCCGTCCCCTGAGCTCCGCCGCTGCCAACCACACACACACCCAAGAAGAGGCTGGCGGGAGAGACCAGGGCGCTGACGGCGGTGCCACAGCTGCGTGGCCAGGTTTCCTCCACCGACCGTTTGCTACTTCCACCATCAGAAAAAATAAACATTCTTTCAAAAGGAAAACGGAAAGTAACTGAGAAGAGAGCCGCACGTCAGACCTATAAAGTGCGCGTTACCCACTGGCCTTGAACGGGGCGGCTTTGGGGAGGCAGAGACGGCACTGCCGGGGCTGGGGGCGCCCACGCGCCTCGGCTCGCCCTCAGCCCAGGCTTCTCCTGGGGCGAGAGGCTGGCGCAAAGGCAGGTGGCAGAGGAGGATGGAGCCCTCACGGCGGCCCCCGCCCCGCCCCACTCCCGGCCCCAGCACCTGGCTGCAGGGCCTAGGGCATAGGGACTGGGACAGGGACGGCCCCGCAGCTGCCAGAGCCGCCCGTCGGGCCGAGGGTGCGCGTCACCGAGGGAGGGGCATGCAAAGATGGGGGCAAGCCGGGCCTCAGCTCGTGACCTCGCTGGCCATGTGGGCCCTCCCTGGACTCGCACCATGCTCTGTGCTCACCCCGCCACAGCACCCCTGGACAAACGGTCGCCTTGACCAGATGGTGAGCACACTGAAGGTGAGGGACATGTCTGGGTGTCTCGTGCCCCCAGAGCCCACTGCAGGGTCAGGCATGAGGCAGTGACCAGCAGACATTAGCCGCAGGGCTGGACGGGTGGACAGTGGGTGTGTGCAGGGATGCAGAGATGGAGGGATGGACAGATGGATGGATGATGGACAGGTGGACACATAGATGGCAGTGGATAGACAGATGAACTGATGGAATGCTAGACAGGTGGGTGCATTGTTGGATGATGGGCAGTGGATGGATGGGTGGGTGGGTGGATGGATGGATGGACAGATGGGTGGATGGATGGACAAATGGATGAGTGTATAGATGGGTGGGTAGACAGCTGGATAATGGATGGGCAGTATGGGTGGAAGGAAGGATGGATGAAGGGAGGGAGGGAGGGATGGGTGAATGGATGGATGGATAGATGGATGGATGGGTGGGTGGATGGATGGATGGATGGATGGATGGGTGGGTGGATGGATGGATGGATGGACAGGCAAATGGGTAGATGGGTGGGTGGAAAGATGGATGAATGGGTTGATAGATGAGTGTACAGGTGGGTGGGTAGCTGGACAACAATGGGTAGTGGGGGGATGGATGGACAGATGCACGGATAGGTAGCTGGGTGGGTTTGGGCCTGGCACTATCCGTACAGAGAGGTGTGGCGCTGACCACTGCTTGGCCTCTCGCAGCCCCTGTCCCACATGTCCAATGGATGCTGCCACCTGCCTCCCCTCCTGAGCCATTGGCAAGACCCCAGCAGAGGGGACGCCGACCCTGCGGGGCACGACGCCATGGCAAGAGCTGACTCCACAGCACCGTGAGTTCCAGGACAGAAGGCAGGAAACGCACGGACAGACCTCACGGGAGCAGACGGGTGCCCGGCCTGGGTCTCCCGACCCACGCGCCTCCAGCTGGGGAGGCTGCCCGGGGGCCCGTGTGGGTGCCAGAGCACGGAGGGAAGGTGCTGGCAGCCAGTGCTTCTGGGAGCTGATGGGGCGCCGGCCGGGCATCGGCAAGCGCTGGTGCCTGGAGGTCCGCGCCCGCAGGGCTCGCCATCGAAGGCCCTGCCTCCCACCAGGATGCCAAAGGCCCCGTTCCGGAGCCACAGCCACGGGCGGCCGGGTCTGCACAGCTGCCCCTGCTCCGGCACCAGCCGGGCCATCTGCCCGGCTCGAGGCCTCGCCCTCCACGGAGACCTGCTCTCTCCTCCCAGGCAACCAGGGCCCCTGGGAGCACGAATGCCAGACAGCCGCCGCGCCTGCCCCCAAGGGAGCCAAAGGGTCCCCTGTCCAGGCCCGCCCCAAGGGGTGGGTCGACACCCTTGAGCCCCACTCCCACCCCCCTGCATGGGTGCAAAGGGCGTGCCTGTGAGTGTGGCCTGTGCCACGTGCACTCCCAAGTACGCAAGGGTGGCGGCGGTGGGCTGGGGACAGTCGGTGGGCACCGTCCGAGTGCCCACGGGCCTGCCTGCGCTGGGCGGGTGAGCGTGGCTTCTCTGCAGGGCCCCAGGCACACTGGCTTCCAGCGGTGGCCGGGAGAGCACTGCACCCCTGGGGAGTGCCGTGGCTGTGCGTGGGCACACCTGTGGGCACATCGTGCGCCCTGGGCAGCCTGGCACAGCCACCGGGCCTGGGCCTCGTCTGCAACTGGGGGCTGGCTCACGGGAGTGTGCGGTCACCGGGCTGCTGGTGAACAGGTGCATGGGCGTGCCCAGGCGTATGAGTGTGCACAGGGACCCACGCCCACGTGTGCGCTGCACCAGGCGTGGGCACATGGCAGCCCCAACACTCGCAGGCTGTCCCGCAGCTCCTGCGTGTCCCTCGGCGTCCCCAAGGCCCACAGGCTCTGCTCCAAGGAGGTCACTGCCCCAGAGAAGGGAGGGGCGTGAGGGCAGCAGGGAGGGGGCAGGGGGGCAGCTGGGGAACGGGGGTCAGGGGGGCAGCGGAGAGGGGCATGAGGTCAGAGGAGGGAGGGAAGAGGACAGGGGGCAGCAGGGAGGGGGTAGGAAGGGGGCAGGGCAGTGGGGGGGACAGGGTCAGCAGGGAGGGCATGGGACAGCAGGAAGAGGGACAGGGGTAGTGGGGAGGGGGGGGCCGTGGGGAGGGGTGTGGGGGCAATGGGGAGGGGGCAGGGGGCAGCAGTGAGGGAGGCAGGGGGGCAGTGGGAAGGGCATGGGGGCAGCAGGGAGGGGGGCAGGGGACAGTGGGGAGGGGGGCGGGGGGCCGCAGGCCTCCTCCCTCTGCCCTGGGGGTCGCCGGGGCCCTGGCAGGTGGGGTGCGGGCGGGGCCGGGGCGGGCGCACCTTGGAGCTGGTTGGGAAGACGCTGGCCGCCGGGCCTCGGAGCAGGTCCTGGGGGTCTCTGAGGTCCACCTGCGCCCCTGAGAGCAGATGGAGGGAGAGAGCACGTCCATGCCACAGTGCACCTCACAGACCCCAGAGGCAGAGGCCAGGGCGCAACCCGGGCAGGAGGCAGGGGGCAGCGGGCAGCCCCGCTCCTCACGTCCACCCAGCCCTGCCCGCCCGGCGCCCACAGGCCACGCAGGCGGCTCCTCAAACGACTGGACGCGGAGGGGCTGGCTGCCCTGGCAGTTCCCTAGACGGAGGCAGGTCCCCGCAGGAGCCGCGGCCATGCTGTCACAGGGTGCCCCAGAGCTGAGTCGGCAGAAGACGAGAAAGCTGGCGAAGGCGCCAACGTGCACTAGGTGAACGGAGCTGACCGCGCCGTGTTGCGGACGAAGAGGCTCCAGCATCAGCGCGGTGACACCGTAAGTGTGACCGCGCTAAGCACCATGGAGCTGAGCACGTCAGAAGGGCGGGAAGGGACTTTCATCTCCGCCAGGGATGGCAGAGCGACGGGGTCCTGCCGTGCAAACGTGCAGGCAGGGCGGGGCGGGGATGCGGCGCCGGCGGGGCCTCCAGGGCTGAGCTGCCCCCGGCTGCGGCTCACGCTGGGCGGTCCCCAGGGGAAACCAGGCCACGTCTCCAGAGAAGGCTGGTGGCCGTCTCCCCCCAGCCCAGACCCAGGCGCCACGAGCCGTCCACACCGAGCACCCCGGGGCCCCGCACGCCCTGCCCCGCACAGGCCGCCGCGGGAGCTGGGCCGAGGCTCCTGGGAGGGCCCCCTTCTAGGACATTTCAGAACAGGCAACAGTAACCTCTGGGGAGAGCTGGAAGTGGGCTGGCAGCACTGGACGGAGGGTCGCGTCCACGCCTGGTGGGGCCGCGGGGGCATCGCAGGAGCTCTTCAAGGTGGCCGGCCGTCTGCGCACAGCATTAGTTCTGAGCAAGACATGAGGCAAGTCAGCACGTGCCTGGGGGACAGGGGCTGGGGTGCATGGACACAGACACACGCGAGGAGGCAGGGGCCGCTGTGGACAGCCGAGGGCTGGGCCGCCACGCAAGGCCGGAGACGCTGGGGGAGTGAGGTGGCGGCACAGGCGCGCTCACAGGACACTGTCCGTGGCCACGTGACAGCGGGTTCAACTCTCTTGTACATAAAAATCTTTCATAATCAAACAAGAGGAAAAAGGGAGCGTGACCCCAGCCCTGCAAAGGTTTGGGGGGAAGTGTGGAGACCCCAGCGTTGGCAGGGGGACCCCACCTCCATCACTCGCACTGGCCCACCCGCACTAGCCTGGCACAGAAAGCACCGCAGCCCCGGCAGGGGCAGCCGTCCCCTCAAGCCGCCGTCCACGTTCCCGCTGGCCCAACCGGGGCCAATCCCCAGGGGCCACAGCCAGTCTCCCTGGGACACACGGCCCTGCCGCAGACTTCGCACCCGTGCACCAGGCCCCGTGTAACCGTTACGTCTAATGGTTGAGCGATGCCACCACCAAGCTCGGGCTCGTAGACTCAGGCGGTCACAAGTTGGTGGGGGGCCGGAATCTGAGTGCGGAGACAGCCGCCCTAGGAAGGACAAGCTCCGACCACTTGGCAGATGCCCATTCACTTGGACGACGCCAGGGGAGGCAGGGCTCCGACCGGAGCCACAAGCGGGGCGGGGAGAGTCCAGAAGGCCAGGCAGGGGCGGGCGAGCCGAGGCCACGCCCCAGGCCAGGTTCCAGCAGCAGAGGCCTCCAGGGGCGCTTCGAGGGGGTGGGTGGCGGTGGGAAGCCAGGGGGCTGGGCCGAGCCCCGAGGAGCAGCGTCCAGGGCTGCCTGGCCCCAGGCTGGCCGGCAAAGCCCCGAAGCCAGCCGCGGAGGCCCCGCCCCGGCATGGAGGAGTGGGCGAGTCGGCCCGGCAACAGCAGCAGGTGCAGCCCGGCTATTTCTGACGCGTGGAGTTTGGTAAACACCTAGCACTGCCGTGGGCGAGCGCGAAAAGCGGGAGGCCGGGGGCTGTCGCGGCTTCCTGGGAGCTAAGGCCCACCGCGGGGCGGGGCGGGGCAGGAGGGGCGGCCACGCGCAGACACTGGGTGCAGACAAAGGCCAGCCGAGCCTGCACCCACGACGCGGCAGCGGCCCGGGCTGGGCCTGACGCCATCCCCCTCCGCAAACAGCGAGAGGCGCGTGAGCGCGGCCCTCGCCTCGGCCAGCGCAGGCTGCGGGGCGACCTGGGGACGGCCCACAGCTCACTCCCCTTCGTCCTTGGCAGGCAGCCCCCAGCGGCCAACTGCACCCCAGCCTCCTCTGCGGGGGACACAGGAGCCGGGGAGTGCGGTGGCCTAGCCCCTCTCAGGCCTCAAGGGCAACTGCTCCCGCCGCTTGCCCCCACCTTGCCCCCACCGTCTTCTCGGGCTGGGACGCATGGGGTGTGGCTGCGCCCCAACCCCGAGCAGGGAAGGCGCCCTAGGGGGGCGTGGGGCCACGGGGCAGGCGCCTGGGGCTCCAAAAGGCCCTGTGGGGCAGAGCTGCCACGGCGGGCAGGCCGGGCCTGGCCGCCACGTGAGACTAAGGCCCCGGCTCACCTTTGCCTCCACGACTGGGGTCTGCCACGGCAGCACGACCTGTCACCTACCCGGCACGACGCACATGGCCAGACTAGGGCTGGAAACCACGGGATCCCGCTCCGCAGGCACAAGGGCCACGGGGCGGACGGATTCCAGGCGGCTCGAGCGTCTCCTTGCGGCCTCCTGCACGCCCCCATCTCGCTGCCCAGTGGCCCCACCTGGGGCAGGTGGCAAACAACGGGGCATGAACGCGCAGGGGCAGTGTCTGGTATTCAACTTAAATAGTACTAGATATATGAAGAAATAGGAAAATCTGGCCCAAAACGATGAGAAAAGTCAGTCAACAGAAAGATCCAGAAATATAAGCGATGAAAGAATCTGTAGAGAAGAGCATCGAAGTCATGAGAATGGCTGTTATAGATAAACCCAAACATGCAAAGGAAAGCATGTGCCAGCCACGTGAGGCGAGGAATGGGAGGCATGAAAGAGCCCTGAGCGAACTCATGAGATGAAACACATGTGAAATGAACAGTTCACCAACTGGGTCAACAGCAGATTAGACAGAGCAGAAGATCAGAGAACTTGAAGACAAAATGATAGAAATAAACAAAACAAAACACAGAGAGAAACTAAACGAAGCCCAGGGATGAAAAAAGGACAGAGCGGCGGCCTGGGAGCGACTGCAGCACCCTAGCAGGGGACAAAGAGAGAACGATGGACGCAGCCTGCACTCAAACGCTCAGACACGAGACAGGCAGACAGCTCAGATACAGATAAAGAGTATGGATGGTAGGTAGCGATAACCAGAGCAAATGGCATTCCAAATGCAACAAAATGCCGCTAGCTGGTGCACCTGCACGTCTGCATGGCGTTGCACTGGAGTTCTCGGTATTGTTTCTGTATTATTTTTGCAATTTTTCCTGTAAGTTTGAAATTATTTAAAAATAAAAAAGGTTTTAAATTTTAAAAAAAGACAAAATGATTTCATCCTCTCATCAGGAACTGTGGGAGACATAAGAGAAAAAAAGAGCTAAAAGAGACTTTTAACCAGAACTCTACACCGAGTGAAGCTGTATTTTAAAAATGGAGGCAATCTACGTTTGGTAATGGGTGGTGGTGATGGCCACATAGCATCGTGACCGGAGCCAGCAGCACTGAAACATACACACACCTGAATGTGGTTACAAGGAGAAATGTTAAGTTTGTATGCATGCACTAAAATAAAAATTTATTTAAAATCCATAGAACTGCACAATACAGTGAGCCCTGAGTTAACCCATGGACTGTAATGGTACAATTATAAAAATGCTCTTTCATCGATTGTGACAAACGCTCCACCAAGGCAAGGTGTTAAGAACAGGGTGGTAGACGGGAACCCAGGACTAAACACACAACGTTCTGTAAGAACCAATGTCTCTAATAAAAAAATAGAGGCAAATATATTTGAGACAGACAAAACCTAAGAGAATCTGCTGTCCCCAGATGTTTGCTGCAAGAAATGTTAAAGGAAGTTCTTCGGATCAAAAGGAGATGATAACCAGAAACTTGGCTCTACAGAAAGAAGCAGTGCTAGGTTAGTGCATGCAATGGTAAATGAAAAAGATATTTTCTTCTCATTTTAAATTTCCTTACAAGCCAATTAATTATTAATGCAAAATCAATAATAATGTGTTGTCTGTAACAAGGTGTTGTTACATGTGTAGTAGTAAACCTATGGAAACAATAAATACAGGATGGGAAGGGGGAACAGAAGAACACTGCGGTACAGTCCACACATTCTACATTAAATAATATAATAATGTGTGAAGGTAGACTGAGAAAGTTAAAGATGTATATTGCAAATCTAGGGCAACCACTAAAACACAAAACAAACAGGTCTAAATGATCAGCCAACAGTGGCAATGCAATTGAACACTAAGTAACAATCACTCCACAAGAAGGAAGGAAGAAAGGAAGAGAAAAAAATAATAATAAAAGAAAAATACAAAATATCAAGGTAATACATTTAAACCTAAATATACTGGTATTTACATTAAAGATAAATGATCTAAACCTGAGTTATCCAATACAGTAGCCACTAGTATGTGGCAATTTAAATATAAATTTTAATTAGTTAAAATTAAATGAAATTATAAATTGTGTCTCATTTGCACTGGTCACATTTTAAGAGCTCAACAGCCACAGATGGGTGGTGGCTGCCATCTTGGAAAACATAGACTTTTAATATTTCCATCATCACCGAAAGTTCCATAGGACAGTGCCATTCAAAAGAAACATTCCCAAACGGCAGGAAGCATCAGATTGTATCAAATGCAAGACTCAAATATGCACTATATATAAGAAACCTTCCTCTATATAAAGTCAGATACAGCTTATGAGTAAAGGGATTAGAAAATGTATCCCGTAGACAATAATCACATGAAAGGTGAAGTGAGTCCATCAATATCAGAGTAGAATTCAGAACAAAGAAATAAAAAAGAACATTTTCACAATGATAAAGGGGTCAAAGATTAAAAAGGCAAAACAATCCTAAATATGTATACGCCCAGTATCAGAGCCTGAAAACTTGACACTACTAATAGAAGAAAGCACCAAATCCACAATTATAGCCAGAGGTGTCAAGACTCCTCTCAGTAATTAAGAGAAGCAGACAGAAAATCAGGAAGGATACAGAGACTGGAACGATGCTCTCCATCAGCTGGCCCCACTGGCATGTGTAGAACACTGCACCAACCACAGAACACACATTCCTGTCAAAAGCACACGGAACATTCACCAGGACAGCCTTTCAGACCACTCAGCAAGTCTCAATATACTTAAAATAACCGAAATTATGCAAAACTGTGACTATAACAGAATTAAACTAGAAAGCAATAATAGATATCTGGAAACATACAGAATTGTTTGAAAATTAAACAACACACTTGTAAATAACCATTAGTAAAAGAAGAAATTACAAAGGAAATTAGAAAATATTCTAACTTGATGAAAATAAAATGCATTATGTGTAAATGTGTATGATATAAGTTAAGCCACACAGAGAAGGAAATTTAAAACGTAATGGCTTATGTTAGAAAAGGAAGGTCTCAAGTCAATGATCTAACAAAAACAAATTAAACCCAAAGATGAAAGTAATAAAGATAAAGAAAAATCAATTAAATTGCCATGAGATAGACTAAATTAATGAAGCAAAAATCCGTCTCTTCAAAATAATTGATAAAATTGGTAAACTTCTAGTCGTGCTAATCAAGAACAAGAGAAGACACAAATCAGCAACAGGGGAAATGGAAGAGGAGACATCACTACAGATCCCACAGGATTAAAAGGCTACTGCTACTAAAGGAAAATTACAAACAATGTCATCCCATTGAAGAGACTGAAATGGTCATTTAAAATCTTCCTACAATGAAAACTCCAGGCTGAGATCGCATGTCTGGTAAGTTCTGTCAGATATTTAAGGGAAGAGTAATACCAGTTCTGCACAAACTCTTTCACAAAACAAAGTGCAAAGAAATACTTTCCAATTCATTTCAAGATCTATTTTATAGTTACAGCAGTGAAGACAATGTGGTATTGGCATAAACAGAGGAAATAAATCAACAAAATAAATCAATATCCCACGTGAACCGATATAGGGTCAACTGGCTTTAGACAAAGGGTCAAGGTAATTCAAAGGGGAAAGGATGGTCTTTTCAACCAACGGTGCTGGAATAATTGGATAGCCATTGAACCTCAAAAATTAACCAAACACAAAAATTAATTGCATGTGGGTCACAGATAGACTTAAAAGGAAAATGAAAAGCTAAAAAACTTCTAAAAGAAAACATAAATAAATATCTTTCCATCCTTATAGTAGGCAAAGATTTCTACGGTAGGACACAAAATGCACAAATCTTAAAATAAAATACTAATAACATCAAAATGTAAAACTTTTGACCTTTAAAAAAATTCTGTTAAGAAAGTGAGGGAAGTGGATTTGACTGAATGGATAGAGCATCCGCCTACCACATGGGAGGTCCAGGGTTCAAACCCAGGGCCTCCTGGCCCATGTGGTGGAGCTGGCCCACGTGCAGTGCTGATGCGTGCAGGGAGCACCATGCCATACAGGGGTGTCCCCCGCATAGGGGAGCCCACGTGCAAGGAGTGCGCCCCATAAGGAGAGCCGCCCTGCACGGAAAATTGCAGCCTGCCCAGGAGTGGGGCTGCATACACAAAGAGATGACACAACAAAAAGACACAGATTCCTGGTGCCGCCGACAAGAATACAAATGACCCAGAAGAACACACAGTGAATGGACACAGACAGCAGACAACCGGGGGGGGGGGGGGGAGGGAATAAATTTTTTTAAATTTTTAAAAAAAGAAAATGAAGACAGCCCCAGCCCGAGGGAGAGTATTCACGGTGAATGTATTTGGCAAAGCCCCAGATCCAGAACAAAGAGCTCGTGTAACTGCATGGTAAAGCCATCTACCCACTATAAATGGGCAAAAGACACAACAGAAAAGAAGACATAAAAGAGCTGAGAAGACCACAACTAGATGCTCAAGGTCAGCGGAACACAAAGTAAAGCTACAGCCAAGGAGACGCCACCACACCCCACACGGACTCGCCACAACGGAAAGGAGGGACAGGATCCCCCAGCGCCCGCAGAGCCTCTGCTCACCCTGTCTCCCCAGCCCGGCCTCCCCAGCCCAGCAGGGTTCCTTCTGTGCCCAGCTCCCTCCAGCCAGAGGCCCAGTGCGCTGTGCCAGCCCCTCCTGGCCGAGCTCTGGCCACCACACCCTTCCCAGGCCAGGCCCCGGGTGGGCCAGTTTCTCCCCAAACCTCGGTCTGCCCACCCCACACGCTGACCCCCTCGCTCCCCGCGGGGCCTGACAGTCTAGGCGTGTGGGTGTCCTAGGAGCACGGAGCGGGGTGGGGGCAGGGTCTCGCCCGGGGGCTCCGACGGGACTCACAGCCCCATACACCTGCGACAGGACCCGAGAGCGAGGCCCAGACGGGGTCTCAGGGCACGGGAGTCCCGGGGAGCAAGCGCAGCAGGGGACACGAGGCACCCACGCCAGGCCTCCCCACCTGGACCTCGGGCCTCGGGCGCAGAAGGGGCACCCTCTTCCAGGTGCACCCCCACGTGGGAGGAGGAAACATCGCTGCGTGGATTCGCTGATGCTGACGCGACAATTTCCCTGCCCCGGGTCCAGGGAAGCAAAGCTCTGCCAAGCTTGGCAGGCACAGCAGGGATACGGGGCGCTGCCGGCAGCAGGAGGCCGGCCCTCGCTCGGCAGCTCCCGGGCGCGGTATCTGCCCGCTGCAGAGGGCAGGATTGAGGCCTTCGTCCTCACCCGGGCCCACACCCCTGCCCTGTCCCAGGGGCCTCACGGGGGCCCGCGCCCCCGCCCCCCGCCCCGCCTGCTCCTGGAGGGCTCTTCAGTCAAGGGTCCCCCAAGGCGCCTGCCGTGGCAGGACAGCCACCGAGGGGCCTGCAGCAGGACCCGGGGGCCTCGCGGTGCACAGCACGGCACACAGACCACCCTCAGACCCCCGGCCCGGCCTGCAAGCCCAGCAGCTCCTCTGCGGCCCACCCCCTCCTCGGGCCGGGTCCCCCGAGCACCCGAAGGACGGCCCCGGCAGCTCCAGGCAGGAGGAGTCAGCGACAGCGCTGCGGCCGCTCCGTAGAGGACAGCGTGTCTGCCCTGGACGTGCCTCCCCGCCGGCCCCCACTGCTGGGATGGGACAGGCCTGCGCCCAAACCCCATCCCGGTCACTGCTGAGCTTGCCGACTGGACCCCTGCAGGGGACTGCGCAGGCTCCTGGCCAGGCCCGGGGCCCACCGCGCCCCGCCACCGCACAGCGCCACCACCAGCGCCCGCAGGCAAACCCTGGGACGTGCCCTCGCCTCCAGGCCCCGGCAGGAGCGGGGCCCGCCAGCTCAGCCTGCAGGGAGTCCCGGCGCCTAGCCCCCTCCCCATCTTGGGAAGGGTCCCCACCCTGCACTCCTCCAGCTGGGGGACGGAATCAGGGGGGTTAATGCAGATTCAGGGTTGGCCAGCAGGGCCTGTCCTGACCTCTCTGCAGGTCGCAGCCCCAAGGCACACAGCAAGGACGCGGGGCGCCCCTCCCAGCGGGGGGGGTGCTTGGAGGCGCAGGCCACGCCCGCATCTTAGGAAGAGACGCCCGGCGCAGTGGACACCGCGGCACCCGGGGAAAGCGGGGGCCAGCCACGAGTTTCTGGCAGGTAGAGCAGCAGGTGGGCAAGGGGGCTCACGCCCTGGGAGGCGCCCCTCACCTGGGGTGACCCGAGGGCGGCACGCAGGCGCCTGAGGCCCCTTCAGGCCCTTCACAGCAGGAAGCGCCGCGGGTGACTAGCAATGGCAGCCCCTGACAAGGCTCAGGGAATGCTTTCTCATCACCCCGGCACCCCGCAGACCCCACCATCACCCATCTCCACCCCCCATCATCCACATCACCCACCATCACCCACCATCACCCACCACCTCCCACCTTCACCCACCATCACCCCATCCCTGGACACGATCCCAGCCTCTCTGCAAGGCTGTCTGGCGCACTCGGCACACCCAGCCGGATCACGGCTGCAGCCTTAGAGAACTGACCACTGTCCTTGTGCCACGCCCGGCCCCTCTGCAGCCAGGCTAGCCCGCGCGGCCCCACAGGCGCCAGCCCTTGCTAACGGGTCCTGAGGGTCAGCGGGCGGGGGGCCCCGCTGGGGGCTCTGGATGCCCGCGCAGAGCGCTGTGCAGGCTCCGTCGGCTCCGCTGTGCTCAGCGGGGCAGACACCCCTGTCCTCCCGTGCTTGGCTCGGGCGCAGGCGCAGACGCGAGCCGGGGTCTCGGGGAGACCCGTGCCCGACCCACGGCAGCCTGCACTGCAGGGGCCCCACTGGTGCTCGCGGCAGTCTCCACAGCACTGCTGACCTCATCACCAAGCAGCGGGATCAACACGTAGGGCCACCACCTGCCCTCCTCTTCTGGCTCCTCGGGGTGCAATCCCAGTGCAGGCTGCCCCCCCCCGGCTCCCCCACACGCCGCGCCCCAGACATCAGGGCCACACTGACCTGTGCCAGCCTCCCGAAAGGGAGACGCCAACACAGAAGGGACCTGGGCAAACAGCGCAGGAGAGAAGGACCCTGCCCGGGCCTCGGGAGCACCAGCGAGGCACAGCAGGGTCCCTGGGCACCCCTTCCCTCACAGGCCCGTCTGCCCCGCTCACCATCTCAGGGCTGGACCAGCCGCTTCCCCTGCTCCTCGATGTCAAGCTGCAGACTTGAAATCCAGGTCACAAAATCAACTTAGTCAAAACGGCAGCTTCTTGGGTGGAAAAGACGGGACGGGACAGGATAGGGCAGAGCAGGACAGAACATTCTAGGACAGAAAATGTCAGAGTGATAGAAGGGGAAGTACAGTTTCATACACTTGTGCTTCAGTTGTGTGTTTATATGCTGGGCTGTGACGTAAAATGCATTTCCTACCAAGGGTCATGGTCTGAAAGATGGAACTAGATGCTCAGCCCTCAGCTCTGAGATGAGACAGGAGGGCCGAGGCAGGAGCTAAGTAGGAAATCAGCCTGTACTGCCAAAGCTCCCCTGGTACTTAAGGAACATTTGTTCAAAGTATGGGTGGATGGGTGGAGGGGTGGAGGGGTGGAGGAGTGGGTGGAGAGATGGGTAGAGGGGTAGATGGGTGGAGGGATGGGTGGGTAGAGAGATAGGTGGTGGGGTAGAGGGGTGGGAGAGATGGGTGGAAGGGTGGAGGGATGGGTAGGGGGTAGAGGGATGGGTGGGGGAGAGGTAGAGGGATGGGTGGGTGGAGAGATGGGTGGGTAGAAGGGTGGAGGGGTGGAAGGGTGGAAGGATGGGTGGGTGGATGGGTGGGTGGAGGGATGGGTGGGTGGATGGATGGGTGGGTGGAGAGCATGGGTGGAGAGGTGGAGGGATGGGTGGGTGGGTGGATGGGGGGTGGAGAGATGGGGAGTGGATGGGTGAATCGGTGAGTGAGTGAAGGAGTAAGGGAAAGAAAGACCAAGGACTTGGAGGCAGCCTGACAGTGAGAAGCAGGGGTGGGGCACCCGCCGCAGGGAGGAGGAGGAGGGCCAGGAGTGGGCAGGGAGGCGGGCAGGCTGCAGGGCGGGAGCTCGTCTGTCCGCGCTCCAGGCCGAGGCCCCCGGGGGGCCAGGCGTGGCAGGTCTCGGCCACGCCTGCTCCACGCCGTGAGGGTCAGGGCCAGGGGCTGCCCTCCAGGGGCCGCCGAGCTTGCGCCGCAGCACGGCGCACAGGTCCCACCTGTGCTTGAGGGCCAGACGTCGCGGCAGCAGCAGCCCAGCGCGCTGACGGCCTGCAGGATGCGGCCTCTCACGTGGTACCTGCGGGTGCGGCGCGCGGCAGCCCCGTTGTCGAACAGCAGCTGGTGTGGCGGCTCACGGCGGCCACCGGCACCTCCGTCTCCCGCAGGCCGAAGCTGGGCCTCCTCTTGGCCCACGCGGCACTCGGCCCCGCCATGTGGCCATGGCGGCCAGCGGGTGGCACAGGGGCTCTGGTGTCCAGCTGCCTCAGGGCATGACGCCTGGCCATGGAAAGGCACCAAGGCGGGGCTTGAAGGGGCCCGGAGTCGTGGGGACGGCGCTCCACGCCATTCTGCCACCAAGACGCGGCCCACCCGGCTGCGCCCTCCCAGCTGGTGTCTGGAGCCCTGTGTCACCCCAGCTCGCCCAGCCCTTGGCCTCCCAGGCCACGGCCCATCTCCAGGCCGGGCTCACACGACCCATCTGCTGTCCGCAGCCACAGACAGGCACGGAGCCGAGACCCGCGGGGCAGCCGCCCTCGGCCCTCCTCACGCCCTCCCGGGCCAGGCCAGCCCCCTGGGGAGAGGCCTCTGGGCAGGGCAGAGCTGCTCCCAGGACGCCTCCAGCCTGGGTGGCCCCACTGGCTGGCATGCCGGACACCCAGCTCTCCAGGAGCGCCCAGGGCCCTGTCCACACAGCCCAGAGAATGCTGGGACCTGCTGCCGCGGCTTCCCCTTCTGGGCAGCAAGCAGAGGCGGGGGCTGGGGGCTGGGGGCTGGGGTCTAGGGAGCAGCTGCTATGCCTCCACCTCTCAGCTGGCACGGGGGTCTCAGCTGGGAGCACACAGCATCAAGGTGACGTGTTTCCTAAGCCACGCCTCACCCAGACACCTCGTCACCCATCAGACCAGGACTCCGAGGGCAGGGCCGGGTCTCCCCAAAGGAGGGGCACCCCTCATTCAGCCACACCCTCAAGGGCAGGGGGCTCGACCCCACCCAGCCAGGGGCTCTCAAGGGTGCCAGGCCTGGCTCCCCTCCAGTCTGGGGTTTCGGGGGGCCGGGGCTGCGTCCCCACGCCCGGGCCTCCGGGAAGCAGGGACAGCGCAGGCCCCCCAGCACACACAGGCCCCCGAGGGCAGCCGATCAGCCCCTGCCCCAGGAGGAGCACCCATGAGAGCAGCGGCCCTGCCCTCCGCCCCCGGCCCCCTCTCCCAGGAGGCACCAGGAGAGCGCCCACACCTGCGCCTCCCCTCGCCCGAAATCCTCCATCGCTCCAGGGTCGGCTCCCCTCGGGGCCTCACCCAGGCCCCCCTCCAAGAGAAGCAGGCTCGGGGAGGGGGCCAGGGGAGCTGGCTGAGACCCCCGCAGGTCCAGCCCCTCCCCCCAGCGCCCAGGGGCTCGGGCAGACGCAGGCGGCACCGGGCGCACTCCTGCCACTGCCCTGCAACCCGCCCTCCGCATCCCTGCCCGGGGCAGAGGCGGCTGGGGCGCAGGTCGAGGCTGCAGGAACCCCTGCTCCAGCCTCCCCTCTCCAGAGCTCCTGGGCATTTCTGGGGTGCCCCAGCCTGAGCCCCTGGGCCCAGTGCCAGCTCCTGCCCGCAGGCCTCGCCCTGCTCAGCACCTGGGGCTGCCCCCCCGGGGCCCCCGCCCCGCCCGAGGGCAGTGCCTCGCCTCCTGGCCGCAGGCCTCGGGCGGCCCCAGGCCGGCCGCCCCGTCCTGCCCCACGCGGGGTTCTGCGGGCTGCTCTGGGGCGCTGGGCAGGGGAAGTGGCGGATCCTGTACTGGCTCCAGCACTGAGCGCACTCGACAGACAGCAAGGGACCACACGGTCACCCCCAGCCCGCCGCACAGCCCCCCGGTCACTGCAGGCCACCCCGCCCCGGAAGCCCCACGGCCGCGTGTCCCTGGGACGCCCCTGGGCTGTGCCCGCAGGGTCAGAACCTCATGTGCTCAGAAGCTTTCTCTGAACTGGGGCTCTTCCAAATGGAGACCCCAAACAAGGACGAACCCAAGTCAGGCCCCTCCAGCGTGTCGACGTCAGAACAGGTGAAGTGCGAAAGCAGACGTGTGTCAGGAGCCAGGGCGTCCGGGCACGACATCTTTTCACGGCATGTTACAAACCACGTTCCACGACGTACTGCGAGCGGGAAGCCCCATGCTCCCGCCCGCGTGGCGGTGGAGCCCCCGCGAGGCCCCGCCCCGCCCCTCCCAGGCTTCCAGGTGGGACGAGGCGCCGGCCTGGGCCCCAGGAACACATCCTGACTGTCCCTTTAATCACACTCACTTATTCAAGAGACGTTCCCTGGGCTTGCTCTACCGAAATCACCCTGACACGTGCCCTAGGAAAACCCAACCATCCTGCAGGCCAGAGGTGCTGCTCGCCCCACCGCAGAGCCAGGTCCAGGCACGAGGCCGGGGCCCACCTCTGCTCGGGCGTCCCCGCTCTCGCTGGGCCCCCCTCAAATGCCCTACAGGCGGGTGAGGGTGACACAGCTGACAGCACCCCTGGCCACGTCCCACTGCCGAGCTCGCCTGTGGCAGCAGCTTAGGAAAGGCCCTTTACCTCAAAGCTCCCAGTCCCCAAGGCTCCCCATCCAGCCCACTCTGCGTCCCCAAGGCGCCCCGTCCAGCCCACTCTGCGCCCCCAAGGCGCCCCGTCCAGCCCTCTCTGTGTCCCCAAGGCACCCGTCCAGCCCACTCTGTGTCCCCAAGGGCCCCCGTCCAGCCCTCTCTGTGTCCCCAAGGCGCCCCGTCCAGCCCACTCTGCGTCCCCAAGGTGCCCCATCCAGCCCACTCTCTGGGTCCCCAAGGCTCCCCGTCCAGCCCACTCTGTGTCCCCAAGGCGCCCCATCCAGCTCACTCTCTGGGTCCCCAAGGCGCCCCGTCCAGCCCACTCTGCGTCCCCAAGTGCCCAGTCCAGCCCACTCTGTGTCCCCAAGGCGCCCCGTCCAGCCCACTCTCTGGGTCCCCAAGGCACCCCGTCCAGCCCACTCTGTGTCCCCAAAGCGCCCCGTCCAGCCCACTCTGTGTCCCCAAGGTGCCCCATCCGGCCCACTCTCTGGGTCCCCAAGGCACCCTGTCCAGCCCACTGTGTCCCCAAGGTGCCTCATCCAGCCCACTCTCTGGGTCCCCAAGGCACCCCGTCCAGCCCACTCTGTGTCCCCAAAGCACCCCATCCAGCCCACTCTGCGTCCCAAGGCGCCCTGTCCTGCCCACTCTCTGTGTCCCTCTAAAGGACACACCAGCCCAGGGTGATGCAGATGGAAGGACAGCTGAAACCAGCCCACCCTGCCCCCAGGGGTGGGAGAGGCCCTGAAAAACCACCTCCACCCTCCGGCTTCCAGGCAGGGCAGCCCCAAGCCAAGGGCAGCCAGCCCTGGTAGCTCAGCAGACGCAGAGGGAGCAGCTCCTCCCTGAGCCCCCACGTCCCTCCCGGAAGCCCGACCCCTCGTCCTCCCAGCTCTGGGTCTGGAGTCGGGAGTCAGAAGCGGAGGGCGGGGAGGGGTGGCCGTGTGAGACTCTTGATGAACTCCAAAGAGAGATGTGGGTCATGGCTGGAAGCTGTCTGCTCCTCTGGGCATCCCCGGAGCCCCTTCCACTGTCCCAGAGCCAGGGAGATGCCTCTGATTACAGGACGTGGCGCTGAGACCTGGGATCCCACCACTCAGTGGGGTGTGAGTCGGGGTGAGCCCCGACCCCAGGGTGGGCTGTATAAACAGACACTCAGAAGACACAGATGAAGGCACAGGAAGAGACAGCGCCCCACAGACACGGCAGGAGGGAGCGTGGTGGAGTCGGCCCTGCCACGTGACAGAAAGGAGGCGGTGAAACAGCTCAGGCCCGGCAGAGCCCGGCCTCTCGCCGGAGTCCGCAGCTGAAGCGCCCGGAGCTGGGAGCAGCTGAGAAAACACCGGGAAGGAAATGAGCCTCCAGCCTCCAGCTGGGATCCAAGACGCTGGGCCCGCAGCCTGAGGAGGGAGGGGAAGGCTGAGCCGGCGCAGACGCCATCGCCATCTTGTTTCCACACGTGGCGGTTCAGTGAGGAAGCACCTTGAGGGACTGCAACTTCCACCCCGAGTAAACACCCTTTATAAAAGCCAACAGATGGGAGGACTTGGCCCAGTGGAAGAGCACCCGCCTACCACACAGCTCAAACCCCAGGCCTCCTGACCCGTGTGGAGCTGGCCCACGTGCAGTGCTGATGTGCGTAAGGAGTGCCGTGCCACGCAGGGGTGTCCCCACATAGGGGAGCCCCACGTGCAAGGACTGCACCCGTAAGGAGAGCCGCCCAGCGTGAAAGAAAGTGCAGCCTGCCCAGGAATGGCACCACACACACGGGGAGCTGACACAGCAAGATGACGCAACAAAAAGAGACACAGATTCTCGTGCCGCTGGTAAGGATAGAAGCGGTCACAGAAGAACACACAGCGAATGGACACAGAGAGCAGACAACTGGGGGAGGGGGAGGAGAAATAAATAAAAATAAATAAATCTTAAAAAAAAAAGCCAACAGAGTCCTAGTACTCTGCATTGGCACCCCTTTGGCTGATACCACAGAGGAGGGGAGGGGAGGGAAGCAGGATGGGGCCAAGACGACACTTTGCAAGCACAGCTGCATGGGTGGCCCTCGCGAGCCCCCCAGGCCCTCGCCCGCTGGTCACTGACAGACGCTGACGCAGCCCTGCGGGGGGCCGGCCTCGGGCACGTCCCCCAGCCCAGCTCAAAGGCTCTCAAATCAGCCAGCCACTTCACCCTGCTTTAGCGGGGGGTCCTGACAGCAGAGGGGCAGACCCCAGCCCTGCAGGGGCCCAGGCAGCAGCGGGTGTCCACGCCAGGAGGGCACCAATGGCCCAAGTGGACTGGGACCCCATCTCCCAGAGCTGTGACGGCCAGCAGGGGCCAGGTGTCCCCACCAGCCACCCGCAGGAGGCCCCGGGCTTATTCCCACCCGCGGAAGGGAGAGCGGTGGCTCTGGGGAGCGGGGTCGGAGGCGGGCAGCAGGCCCAGGCTAGGCCGTGGAGTGACCGGCCTGGACACCCACCAGCAGGCAAGGGGGCTCCGCAGGGCTCTGCACCCCGAGGAGCTCCTCACTCCAGCAGGAGAGGGAGCGGGAGGGGAGGACGGGGGGGGGGGGGGGAGAGGAGGGGGGAGAGCAGAAGGGGAGAGCGTGTCGCCTCAGCCAAGGGGGGTTCAGAATCCCGACAAGAGCCAACTCCCTTCCGGCCCGAGCCGCCCGGTGCCGGGGAGGGACAGGCCCAGCCCCCAGGCAGGCGCGGCCGTGGGCACTCGCAGGACACGGGAAGCCCAGGCGCGGCCATGGGCACTGGCAGGACACGGCAGGCTGTGGCAGAGGCCCAAGCCCGGGGACGTGTCTGGGCTCCCACCAAGGGCGGGGCCCGTGGCCTCCCCGTCCTGCGGGTGCTCTGGGGTGCTCCGGGCAGGGGCCTCCCACGGCACCCGCGCCAAGCTCCCCAGGCCGGAGCCCATCGGCCACACGACGGCCACCCAGGCCGAGGACAGAGCACGGGGAGGGGCAGGGCCGTCCCAACGCTCAGGCTAGCGCCCAGCGCGACTCGGCAGGTCCACAGGCCCCCATGCGGCCTGTGCCCACCTCCCAGCCCGCCTCGCAGCCAGGCCGGCCACCCAAGATCACGGGCGCAGCCCACGCTGGTGCCGACGCCCTCACCACACGGGCCACGTCGGCTCCTGCGCCTCCACCCGACACCGCGGCCCCCGCCCACCTCCTCCACTGGTCCACCTGGTACCCCCAGGCACCTGGGGAGGGGCCAGTCGGGGCTGCCCCCCGAGCACGTGACCTTGAACTGGACGGGGGCGGTGGGGGGGGGGCTTGCCAGGCCTGGGACATTGATTGTTGATTCCGATGATCAGAATAACGCACACAAATTACAGAAAAATGTTACAATGCAGACAATTTACGAGGGAAAAGTCAAAGGCCGTTTGCAGCCACGGCGTCCAGAGCTGAGCCCTGCTCAATACTGGGGGGGGGGGGGCGGCCGCCTATTTCGCTGACGGTGCCATCAGCACGGACGGCCATCGGGCTGCTCTGTGGCCTGACTGTACTGACTCCAGAGCAGCGCGCCGCGCCACGCCGCTTCCTCCATCACCGCGCACAGGTACAGCCCCACATTCGGTCTCCCAGAGCACGTGCAGGGGCCGCCCTGGGGTCCCGCCGCCTCCTAGCCCTGAGTCCAACAAGGGGCGCACCTCGGGCCACGAGGGGGAACTCTCCAGGGATGGGGCCGCCCCCACTCGCAGCGCCCTGGCCCTCAGGTGCCCGCGCCCCTCTGGGGAGCAAGGGCTCCCGGCTGCCACTCGCACGTCCGCGCCGCCGGCCGCGGCGGGGCCCGACCACGCTCCGCAGCCCCTCCTGCCACCCGCATCTCCCCCCCCAGCCTCGGCTCCTGTTTCCGGCAGCTGCGGGCTTCTGTCCACCCAGCGGCTGCCAGGGGCGAGCCCGTGATGGAGACGACCCGGAGGCTCGCACGGTGGCCTCGGGGTGGCCGAGGCGCTCTGGGCCCGACAGTGGCAAGGCCCGGCCGGCAGGCGCTGGGCAGGCGGCAGCTGCCTCGGCTCACAGCGGCCGGGGTGGGGCCCGCGTCCCGCCCCAGCCCTCGCCTGCCTTCGCGGCTGCCTGGCACCCCCACCCCAGCAGCCCCCCCGGGGGCCCATGTTCTCCGCATGCTCTGGCCCTTGAACGCCTTGGAGTCCCGCGGCCTCTGCCGTTTCACCCTATTCCGCCGGGGCTCACTGAGTCCGCTGCGGTGGGACAGGTCCCGGGCCGGCTCTGTGGGGAAAGGCTGAGCCAGGGTCACACGGCACCCCAAAATCAGCCGCAGCCTGCACCATTTCCAAAGAGGACGGGACAGACCATTTTCTAACCAAAATTCAATTAAGTTAGTCGTCTTTCCTAAAAGACAACTAGAAAAAGATACATACGTATTTAGAAATTTTGAAAGATGCTCCTAAATAACTCACGGATCAGAGAAGAAATCATAACGGAAACTAGAATATGCTAAGAAAAGACCAATAACAGAAACAAGTTTATTTAAATGCATAATACTCAACTAAAGCAGGGATTACTTCAAAACTTTATCATCTTAAGTGTTTGCATGCAAACAGAATAAAAACTGAATATTAACGTGGTAAGCATCCAACTTAAGAGTTAGAAAAATAAAGCACTGACAACTCAAGGAAAGGAGGAGGACAATAATAAAAATCTGAGTGCAAATTGAATTTCAAAACCAGCATGTAATGGAAGGATCAAGCAAGCTAAAAGCCCACTCTCTGTAAAGACTTACAAAATTGTCAAATCTATCAATGTTCATCAAACACTGAAAAAACTAGAGAGGGGACAAGTAAATCACATTAGGAATGAAAAAGAGGACATGGTCAGATATTGTTGACGTTAAGCAAGAGGCCACCAGCAGCACAGGCAGCCGCGGAGGCTCGTCCCTGACCCCGAGCCTGGCACGGCTGAGCTGCCCGCGGACGCCTGGCTCTAACTCATCTCCTCGTCCCAGAGGCGCCCTGTTAGATGGTCAGTCGCACAGCCGGTCAGCGGCAGAGCAGGCAGGTAGAAAGCAAAGCCATCCACTCTTAACCTCGACACAACACTGCCCGGTGCTACACTTGACAACGAGAGGCTCTTGTGAGCAATTCTATTCCAATATGTTTGAACATTTTAAAGAAACAGCCATTTTCAGAAAACTACGACTTAAAATTGACACAAGAAGAAACAGAGACTCTAAACAGCGTTTTACCAACAGAGAAATTGAATTTCTCTTTACCAAAAAAAAGGGGGGGGGGACGACAATTAGGCACAGTTTTACAGCAAGATTCCAGAAACATTCAAGGAATACATAATTCCTTTTTTCCACACACTCAGAAAGAATATAGGCCCCACTCCATTCAACACTGTACTATAGGTTCAAACCAGGTGGGGAAGGCAGGAAAAAGAAAGAAAAGGTCAAAGGATTGGGAGAGAAAAACTCGCTATTCACAGCTGACACTGTTTATACAGAAACTCAAAAGAATCTACAGACAACTTTTTACAATTACTCAAAACAGTCTGCCAATAGGATAAAAACAGCTTTGTCAACAAATAAACTGAGAGTAAGAGAAAAAAAAACGCAGGTGGAGGAAACCTAGGGACTAAGAGAGCCTTAAAAGGCACAGCGTGTGATCTGATTTGGATCTGACTCAAACAAACAATTGTAACCAAGTCATGACATTGATGATGCAACTAAAGTCTGAATGGTGGACACTGATCTTTGTTACTACGTTTCAGTTATTAGAATGTCATTTTGGCCGTGCCACCAAGGAGCCCTCTTCAGGCGAGGTGGCCCAAGGTCTGGAATTCGCTGCGAATAGACCCGGGAGGGTGAGCACAGGAGGGCACAAACGGGGCGGGGGCTGGGGGCCACAGAGCAGTGACGCATGGCAGGGGCCGTGCTGGGCCGCTACCTTACCGTCTCCTTTTGTATATGTTTGAACTTTTCTGTACTTAGCAAGTTAAAAACCAATTATTTCATAAAGAAATAAAATCTCTGGACTTTGCTTTAAAGAAATAATTGCGTATGCATGCACCAGCAACAAACATTTGGAAAATGTAATCGTCGATGTGGTACCATCTGTAATAGCAGCAAAATATGTTTTTGTTTTGCTAGAATATGTTTAGCAAAATATATGTAAGGCACTTATGGAAAAATGATCAAGCTTTACTGAAAGACATAAAGATGACCCAATAAATAGACACGACGTCCATGGTCGGAAGAGTCAGAATGATGGAGATTAGGCTTCTCCACGATAACCCCGTGGGAGCAGAGTGACCCAATCCCGGTGGCGTGGCAGGGTGATTTTGAAATTTATGTTAACAACAAAGAACCAAAAATAACCAAGACATTCCCATAGGAAGATAAGGTAGCACTACTTGTCCTAAAAATTATCAAGAATTACAACAAAGCTACAGACATTAAGACGGATTGGGGCCGAGAATTAAAAAAAAAAAAAAACGACCCAGGGAACCAACACGGAGCTGGCACTGCAGGTCTGTAGAAAAGGAATGGAATTTTCAAAAAACGGTCCTTGGGACCATTTGTTCTTCAGGTAGAGGGAAATGAAACCAGAGACCCTGCCCCTCTCACCGCACACCAGCCAGTCCCAGGTGCACTGACGCCTGAGTGTGGAGAGCGAGGGTAGAACCGTCAGGAGAGCGAAGCGGAGCCCCCCTCGGGGCCCGGGGGCCAGGCTACGCGGAGAACGCAGACCCCACGGGACGCCTGGTAAGTTGAGTCTGTTCTCATCAGGAGCGTCTGCTCGCCCCAGGCGCAGAAGGGAAAGCGAGCCCCAGCTGGAGGAGGTGCACAGCACTTCCCCACAAGGCTTTCCTCTCCAGAGCATGCCAGGACATCTGGGACATAAGCAAGAATAAGCCAAACCCTAGAGAAAAATAAAAGCAGGTACACAAAGGGGGACCCCGAGCGTCCAATACGCTTAGGAAAAGACGTCAATCCCCTGAGTTACCAGGGAAACGTGAACTCAGACCCGAGGAAACAACTGCACACCCTCCAGGTCGGCAGAACCGAAGCGCCCGACGCGCTCTGGGGCGGCCGAGGGCACGGGGCAGAGAGCAGGAAGGTGCTGCCGGAGCAGGTGCCAGCGCGGCGTGGCAGGCAGCGTGGGGACGGCGCAGAGAAGCGAGCCGCGAGGCCCCCCGCCCGTGGACGGGTGAGCCCCGGGGGGCCCTGCGTGTGCTTGCAGCAGCGCCGCTGATGGCCAGGGACAGCCGGCTGGTGCTCGGGCACTGCACCGGCACAGACAACCGACACTGTGGTGCTCTCCGGGAAGACGCGGCGCTCGGGGAACGCGCCCCAGCCACGTGCAGCGCCGGCGCGCCTCGAGCTGCGTGAATGGGCCGGCCCAGCGCGGCGGGCCAAACCCCGCAGCTGAGGCGCGAGCACACGCGCCGCGTCCACGGAGGGGTATGAGCAAGGCAGGTACGAGGGTGGAGGGCACCCAGGAAGCCATAAACAGACAACGGGGGGCGGTTACCGGGGTGCCGGCCGTCACCTTTCAGGGGTTGTGCGCACACGCTGAGGCCCACGTGCACGCGCACACGTACCTGTGTGTACTTAAACCACGTGTGCACGGGCACCGTGTGCATAAGCCAGTCGAACGCACTCGGCATCCCACAGGCACGTTTGTTCCAGCGTAAGGCAAGGCAGCGCTGCCTGTGCCCCTCCACCACCCTCGGGGGGCCGGGGCTTGGCGCCGCCAAGAAGCCGGGGTGCGTGGGGCCACGGGCCGCACCTGGGCCCGCGGGGGGTCCCTGGCCTGCACAGGGAAGACCTTGGGGACCCGGAATTCCACCCCGCTGGTGCCAGGGGCGAGCTGAGGGAGGCGCCCCGATCGGCGTCCACCTGGAGCAGGGGATGCCTCTGGAGCCAGCGGGCAGTGGAGGGTGGCTGCCAGGACACAGAGGGGGGTGGCCATAGGGGGGTGTGGGTCAGCGCAGGGCCTGGTGCAGGGGCAGCGCTCAGAACACCAGCAGGTGGACACGCCCACCTCGGCCGGCTGCACGGCTAGGAGCCTTGGCTCCCACAGGCCTGGGTCCCACCTCTGCATGAGGGGACGTGCGAGCACCCACCCGCCGGACCCAGCCGACCCACCTGGGGCTCAGGAACACCGACACCTGCGCGGCAGCGCGGGCCCAGCCTCTCGCCGGCCTGACCCCCGCTGGACCCCAGCCGCCTTCGATGGCCCGCGGCCCACGGGGTCTTCAGCGCCAGTGCGGGTGGAAGGGATGCACCTGCCAAGCCACCCCCGCCCCACCCGGCCCCCGAGGCGCGGCCACGCCCGTTACCTAGGGGCTGGGGGCCCCGTCTCGAGGGGCCCCCGAAAGGCCTGTGGCTCCCAGGGCAGCCGCCACCCGGCGAGGGGTCCACAGGACATCTCACAGAAGGGAGGGCCGGCCTCCTCCCGAGCTGGAAGAGACAGGAGGGGGACGGGGCTCAGTTGACGAGGGTGCGTGGCCCCAGGCCCCCCAGGCCCCCCCAGGCCCACACTGTGGTGTGCCCAGTCTCTGCCTGGCCTAGAGGATGGCGCCCCCCACCGAGCCCCCAGAGAGCCCGCGGTTCCACTCGCCCCAGTGGGGCCCTCGGGAGACAGCCTGAAGGCGGCGCTCGCCCTGCAGGGACCCCCCCCCCCACAGGAATCCTGATTGGGGACCCCTCCTACCCCGTGGGAAGCCCCCGCAGGGACCCCACCCGCCCCAGGAAGCCTGCACCAGGAGCCCCCACCCCGGGCTCCGCGGGGCGCGGCACCCAGCCGGCTTCTGCCCCTCTGGGCCCAGCGATCACTGCTCAGGGTGCAGGGCCTGCCCGGGGCAGAGCACCCCCAGGCCCGCGCTGCCGGCCCGCCTCTGCTCCAGGCACCAGTCACAGCTCCAGGGCTCTGGGCCTCAGTTTCCTCCTCTGTAAAGTCAGGCTAGCGCAGGCCCCACCCCTTGGGGCTGCCGGGAAGGTGGAGAAACGCACGCCAGGGCCCTCAGCAAGGCAAGCAAGGCAAGCGGGCGCAAAATACTGGCTTTCAGGACCTCGTGAGGCCGCCCCTGCCCGCCCCAGCCCACCCTCCAGGGCGCTGCGGGCCCCGGGGAAGGAGCTCTTTACCAGAAGACCTGCCCTACCAGATGGGCTAATGGGAGGCCCCAGTCGGCAAGGAAAGGGCTCTACACAGTAACGCAAGGCCGGAAGAGAGCAGACCCCGGGAAAGGGTGCTGCAGAGGTAAGTGAAAGTCTGTGTCACTGTACTTAGGGTTTGGAACTGCTTCCCCCCACGACACAACAGGCAAACCTGTAAAATAACTTTATAAATCTATGTTACTGGGCAGACAACATAAAGGATGCAATCTGAGGTAATTACAGCACAAAGTGGTGGGATGGAAATGAGGAGGAGAGAGTTTGTAAACTACTGAAGTTAGGTTGACACCAGTCAAACTAGGTTGTTGTTAGTTTAAGATGTGCATTGCATTTGCAAAGGTAATCACCAAGCAACTAAGAAATATAGATAAAAGGAAAGAAAAAGGGAATCAAAATGGTACATTACAGAAAAGGCACCTAAATACAAAAAAAAAGTAGTATTGGAGTAACTGAGGATCAAAAAACACCCAACACATACAAAAAATAAATAGCAAAATGGTAGAATTAAATCCTTTCTTCTCCATTATCTTAAATGCCAATGGATTAAACTTCCATATTAAAAGGCAGATATTGCCAGAATGGATAAAAAAGCATGATATGATGTCTACAGGACTCACTCTAGATTCAAAGTCTTGGAGAGGTTGGGAGTATACAGGTGGAAAACAACATTCCATGCAAATAGTAATAAAAGAGAACTGGGGTGGCTACATTATTCTCAGACAAAACAGACTTTAAGTCAAAACTAATACAAGAGACAAAGAAGGACTTAACACATAGATAAAAGGTTCAATCCAACTGGAAGATAGAGTGATTATAAACACCCATGTACCTCAAGACAGAGCCCCAGAATATATGAAGCAAATATTGACAGTACTGAAGGGAAAATAGAATTCTATAATAAGTGGATACTCCAATATACCACTTTCAGTAATTGATAGGATGCATAGAACAACACACCATTAAACAAGCAGTGGATCAAAGAAGTAATCACAAGGGAAATTAGGAAACATCTTGAGACAAATGAAAACGAAAACACAACCTAACAAAATTTATCAGATGCAGTGAAGGCAGGGCTCAGAAGGAAATTTAAAGGTCTAAATTCCTACATTAAAAATTACTCACCTAACTTCTCACCTAAAGAAATGAGTATAAGAGGAGTAAACTAAACTCAAGGTTAGTAGAAGGAAGGAAATAATAAAGATTTGAGTAGAGATAAATGAAATAGAGAACTGAAAAACTATAGAATCAGCAAAACCAAAAGTTGGATTTTTGAAAAGTAAAGAAATTGAATCAGCAATCCAAAATCTCCCAACAAAGAAATGTCCAAGACCAGATAGCTCCACTGCTGAGTTCTACCAGGTAGATGAAGAAGATAGAATATCAATCCTTCTCAAAGTCTTCCAAAAAAAAAAAACAGAACAGAAGGGACTATTCTTAACTCATTCAATGAGGTCAGCATCGCCATGATACCAAAGCCAGATGAAGACAGCACAAGAAAGGAAATTTCAGACCAATATCCCTTATGAATATAGATGCAAAAATCTTCAACAAAATACTGGCAAACCAAATGTAACAGTATATTAAAAGGATGATATACCATGACCAAATGGGATTTATTTCAGGAATGCAAGGATGGTTTTACATAAGAAAATCAATCAACATATTACACCCCATTAATAGAATGAAAAAAAAAAAACATGATGATCATATCAATTGATAAAAAAAAGGCATTTGACAAAAGCCAACATCATTTAATGATTTGAAGAAAAAAAAAACACTCAGAAAATGGGAAGTAGGAGGGAACTTTTTCTACATAATCAAGGGCATTGATGAAAAACCCACAGCAAATATTGTACTCAATGGTGAAAGACGGAAATCTTTCCCCTAAGATCAGGAACAAGACAAGGCTGCCACTGTCACCACTGTGCTCAACATTGTCCTGGAAATTCCGCCAGAGCAATCAGGCAAGAGAAAGAAACAAGGAATCTAAACTGGAAAGGACGAAGTCAAATTATCCCTACTCTCAGGTAACATGACCCTATATACAGAAAAAACAAAGAATCCTCCAGAAAGCTACTAGAACTAATAAACAACTTCCGTGAAGTTGCAGGATACAACATAAAAATGCAGAAGTTGGTTGGGTTTCTGTACAGTGGTCATGAATAATGTGAAAAGGAAAAAATTCCATTTATAATAGCATCTAAAAGAATAAAACCTAGAAGTAAACTTAACCAAGGAGGTGAAAGGCTTGTACCCTAGAAACCACGATCACTGCTGAAAGAAGCTAAAGAGGGCCTAGTGACTGGAAAGACATCTTGTGGTCATGCATTGGAAGACAGTATTGTTAAGATATCATTTCTGCCCATGGAAATCAACAAGTTCAGTGCAATCCCTGTCAAAATTCCAGCAGACTTTTTTTTGCAGAAATGGAAAAGCTCATATGGAATTGTAAGAATTTCAAGTTCACATGGAATTGCAAGAAACCTCAAACAGCCAGAATACTCTTAAGAAAGAACAAACTGGAGGACTTGCACTTCCTGATTTCAAAACTTCCTATATAAAGCTACTGTAATTAAAACAGTGTGGTACTGGCCAAAGGAACAGAAGTGAGAGGACAGAGCTAAATCCACACATCTAAATATGGCTGGCTGATTTGACAAGGGTGCCAAGTCCATTCATTGGGGAAAGAAGAGTCTCTTCAACAAATGGTGCTGGGGCAACTGGAAATCTAAATGCAAAAGAGTGAATGTGTTTTGTGTGATCTATGTATCTTAAAAAAAAAAAAGATAATAAAAATAATGGGAAAAAAAGAATGAATGTGGACACTACCTCCCACCATATACAAAAACAAATTCAAAATGGATCAGTGAAGCGGATGTGGCTCAAGCAGTTGAGCTCCCACCTACCATATGGGAGGTCCCGGGTTCAGTTCCCAGTGCCTCCTAAAGAAGACAAGTAAGACAGAGAGCTGATGCAACAGGCTGGCATAGCGGGCTGACGCAACAAGATGATGCAACAAAGAGACACAACAAGGAAACACAATGAGAAACACAACAAGCGGGGAGCGGAGGTGGCTCAAGCCATGGGGCACCTCCCTCCACATGGGAGGTCCCAGGTTCAGTACCTGGTCCCTCCTAAAAATAAGATGAGCACACAAGGAACAGACACAGAGAGCAGACAGCAAGCACAAACAACAAGGGGGGGGAGAAATAAATAAATAAAACGGATCAAAGACGTAAATATGAGGGCCAATTCCATAACACTCTTACAGGAAAATACAGGGAAATACCTTGAGGGCCTTGCAATAGGCAATGGGTTTTTAGATGTTATACCAAAAGCATGAGCAACAAAAGAAAAAACAGAGAAAGTGGGACTTCATCAAAATTAAAAGTCATATACCTCATAAGGGTTTAATATCCAGAATACATAAAGAACTCCTACTACACAACAACAAAAAGACAAGCAATCCAATAAAAAAAATGGGCCAAGGATGTGAACAGTCATTTATCCAAAGATGACGTTCACATAGCCAATATACATATGAGAGCACGCTCAGCCTCAATAGCCGCCAGAGAAAGGAACAGCAAACCTACGACGAGACACCACTCCACACCAACTAGGACGGGTATTATTTTAAAAACTGAAAATAACAAGTGTTGGTGAGGATGCAGAGAAACAGGACTCCTTGTACATTGTTGGTGGGAATATAAAATG
The DNA here is from genome assembly GCF_030445035.2 of Dasypus novemcinctus. Classification (NCBI taxonomy): domain Eukaryota; kingdom Metazoa; phylum Chordata; class Mammalia; order Cingulata; family Dasypodidae; genus Dasypus; species Dasypus novemcinctus. The sequence goes on from NC_080686.1 coordinate 105,640,215, forward strand.
GTGCAGCCACTGTGGAAAACAGTTTGGCAGCTACTCAAAACATTAAACATAGAATTGCCATGTGGCCCAGCAATTGCACTCCTAGGTATATATCCAAAAGGCTAAAAGCAGGGACTTGGACAGGTATCTGTACACACAGGCTCACCGCAGCATGATTCACAACAGCCGAAAGGAGGAGGCAACCAAAAGGTCATCACCCACTGAATGGAGAAGTAAACTGTGGAATGTCCCCACCAGGGAATATTCTCCAGCCGTAAGAAGGAAGGACGTGCCGGCCCACGCACATGGATGAACCTTGACATCATGTTGAGAGAAACAATCCAGGCACGAAGGGGCCGATAACGTGTGATTTCTCTAATACGAAATACTCACAGTCGGCAAATTCATAGGGACGGAAAGGAGCAGTGGTGCCCAGGCGGGCGGAGGGGGGAATGGGGAGCTGTTGCCAAATGAGTGTGAGCTTTGGTTGGGGATGATGGAAATGAGCAGGAAACAGTGGTGAGAGTGCAACAACCTTGGCAATGTACTTGACGTGAAAGAACTGTCCTCTTAACAAGGTTACAACAGGGCTTCTTAACCGCAGGCCCATGACCTTGCATTGAAAAGTCAAAAAAACTTCATTCTCATGGGGACGTGTTGGTGCGGACGTGATGTACTTATGAAATAACACACAGTGTAGAATGAACTTAGCATGGTTTTTATTTTGACGTAGCACGTTCTGAGTGCAGTGGATAACTGCCTGCAAAAAGATTGGTAAGGGTGGCGGGGACGGTTTTATGACGCCATGGGAAAACCCGAATTTCTACATTTGCCAAAAATGACTGTTTGGACAGCTGCTGACCTGTGTTAGGTGGTCAGGTATTAAAATTATGGGAAGCTTGAAAAACGTAATATTAGATAATCCTAAAGCTTAATTTACAGACATGCCAATATTGAGTGTCATAAAACTGCCTGCCGCTCCATTCTGAGAAGGGGTCCATGGTTTTCACCTGACTGGCAAAGGGGTCTGCAGAACAAAAAAGGTTAAGAACCCCCGAGTTAAAATGATTTTTATGTTATGCCTATTTTGCTACAATTAAAAATAAATAAATAAAATTAAGTAAATAAATAGAAACAGAGGCTGCAATTCAAATATTAACTGTAAGGCTGTATATTTTATCATTAAAAGGTAATTAGCTATTTTTTCAAAGCTGCAGTATTAGTCCAGGAGCTCCCACAGCTGAATCACAGGAATTTCAGAGAACAAGACAGAAAAAAGCCAAGGGGAGGGGAGGGCGTGGGCAAAGCCAGGGCCAGAGGCGCACCCGCCTGCCAGCCTCAGTCCTCGGGCCACACCCCTGCCCCCGGGCCCGTCTGGAGATGCTGCCCCCGGGCTGCCCCCAGGCCTCCTCCCCCCTGCTGCCGCTCATGCCACGGCCCCCCGGGCCCCGGCGCCGGCCTCTGCACCCTGCCTGGCCATGCCAGGGCTGCCCACCCGCCGGGCCCCGCCAGCCGGGGCCTCCTCCCCCAGGTCAAGGGCTCCTGCACTCTCTGGCCGTGGCGGCTTCGGGCAAAGGGGCAAGCGCCGGGAGCACCAGCCTGCCACGTCTGCACCACTCACGACACAAGGCTCGCCACCACGCCGGCTCCATTCCCACAGGCCCCATGGGGGCCACCCGGGTGGGGGGCTGCAGGGCAGAGCCAGTGGCTGCTCGGCGGCCCTGGCCAGGGGCACCGCCTGCAAGAGCAACCGTCCTCGCCCAGCTCGTGCGGCGCGAGGCCGAGGTGCAGAGCCTTGCCCAGCTCGGTCGTGGGGTCAGGCCGAGGCTGGGGCGGCCGTCGGACCCTCGGTCGCAGCAGGCGTGGTGCAGCAGCCCTGCCCCTTTGACCACGACAGCGTGCTCCCAGGGCCGAGGGCCTGGGGAGGGTCCCCGATTCCGGGCTCTCAGCGCCGAGGGCTGAGTGGCCCCGCAGGAAGGAGGCTCAAGGAGCAGCCGTGCAGGGAGGCTGGACAGGACAGGGCGCCGGGCAGCCAGCGGGGGCCGAGGCTGGAGGGGGCGGCAGGAGGATGGAGACGGGGCTCTGCAGGGAACGCGGTGAGGCCGGCGGGCTGGGGGCCTGGCAGAGGCGACAGAAGCCGTTCACAGCCCAGGAGGCGGAAGCTGGCAGCAGAGCCAGGGGGAGGGTGGGCGGACGCAGCCCGTCCGCGGTGCCCGAGAACAGCCCGAGGCCCAAGGCTGCGGCAGTGAGGCCAGAGGCCTGGGGACAATGACCCTCCCTCACTAGGAGGCCCCCCGCCAAGCAGCTTCCTGGCAGCCGCGGGCCAGCCTGCCAGCTCCTCCGGCCTCGTATCCCCGGGGCCAGCACGGGCTCCTGCCCAGCCCACCCTCCACCCTGCCAGCCTGAGGGGCGCCGTCCACCTCCTGCCGCTCAGATCCTGTTTATGGGGCGCCAGAGGAAGTGGGGGTGCCAGAGAACGCCCATCACAGGCTGCCGCTGCCCAGCAACCCGGCAATGCCCCAGGACAAGGCAGAGAGGAGCGGTGGGCAGCAGGGCGCCGGGGGCTGCCCAGCCTGGAGGGACCGCCCACCCGTTCCAGGCTGAGCCGGAGCCCTGGGTCAGGCCAGCGAGCGGGGTGGGGGCACCTCGGCCTGGCCCCAGCCAGCCAGACCCCCGTCAAGGGCCCCAGGACAGGGCTCACCCCCCCCACCGCCTGGCACAGCTGCTGTGGCACCTCTGCCGGGGGCCGGGGGCTTGGGGCGCCCTTCCCCCCAACACCAGCAGCTGAGCTCCCCAGGCTGGGGCACCCTGAGACCAGGGCCCTGTCCCCACCTTGTGGACAGACAGAGGTCCCAGAAGAGGCCCCAGCAAGTGGCCCCAGGCTCAGGCCTGGCCTCTGCATCAGCAGAGCAAGCGGCAGCATCCCCAGACAGGGCTGGAACAGGCCCCTCTCGGGCTGGTTGGGGCGGTGGCCCTGCAGGCTGCGTACCTGGAACACCTGCAGACCCGGCCCCCTCCAGGACGCTAGGCCCACGAGGGCGACAGGGGGGAGGGCACGGAGCACCCCGCAGGGGAAGGAGGGGCGGGGGCTGCTCAGTGATGAGCAGGACTTCAGTGCGGGGTCAGGCCACGGGGGCCACAGAGCTAGGGGGACGACTGGAGGCAGGAGTAGGGTGGGGGGTAGGAGTGAGGGGAGGAGAGGGGAGGGGGGAGTGAGGGAGTGAGGGGGGGGCAACAGGAGGGGGGGAGCGACAGGAGGGAGTAGTGGGGGAGGAGGGGAAGGAGGGGCAGCCGGGGGAGGGGGAGGACAGCACCAGGGGAAATGCGGGGGCTGCAGAAGGGGGGAGTGAGGGAGGAGGGCTGGCGGGCTGTGGGGGGCTCTATGGACACCCCTGGTGGGGCCTGGGTGCAGCCCTGGGCCCAGGTGGCGCTGAGGTGGGGGCGCCCGCACCCCCATGCCAGGCCTGGCTCCCTGGCACCCACCTGCTGTGTGCACCCCAGGCCGGCTGACCAAATGCAGAGCAGGGGGCCAGGGTCCCAGGAACCCCGGGAGCTGTGCGGGCCTCAGCATCGGCCCCCGGGGCCCTCCCCGCCTCCAGGGACTGGGCCGGGGGCATGCAGGCGGGTGGGCGGGGACAGGATGTGGGGTGCCCTGGGCTCTGCTCCTGCTCGCTGGGCGCACCTGGGCAGGGTCAGGCTGGGCCTGCAGGGGGCGGGGTGCCTGGGCGGGAGGGCCAGGGGTCAAGGAGACAAGGCCGGGCCTGCGGACTGCCCGCCCAGGGTGGGCGGTGCCAAGGGTGGGCTGTGCCGGGGTGGGCTGCTCCGAGGAACTGAGGGTGGGCTGTGCTGAGGGTGTGCCGGGGTGGGCTGCTCCGAGGGACCGAGGGTGGGCTGTGCTGAGGGTGGGCTGTGCCGGGGTGGGCTGTGTCGAGGGACTGGGGCAGGCGACGGGCCGCCAGGCCTGGCCCTGGAGAAACAGTAAGAGGACACTGTGTTAAAGCAGCGACAAAGAACGAGGGACCCGGGAGCCTGGGGTCTGCAGGAAGGCCAGCAAGGTGGGGCCCCCCTGCCAGCCCCTGTCCCCCAGGCCCACCCCAAGCCCCTCCCCACACCCCACCCTCCGCTGGCCCCCACTTCGACCCCACAGAGACGGAGCCTTTAAAATCCAGGTCAGGTCCATTCTCTCCGCTCAGGCCCCAACGGCTCCCACATCACGAGAGCAAGTCCACGTCTCCTCGATGCCCCCGAGGCCGCCGGGCGCCCCAGGCCCCTCCTCCTGCGCGGCCCTGCCCGGAGCACCTTCTACGCACCCCAGCTCCCAGGCTCACTCTGCACCTGCCCCACGGTCTCAGATCTCCCACAGGTCGGTCTTCCCCACTAGACGGCGAACTCCAAAAGAAGGGGACGAAGTCCCACTTTGGTCCACAGCTTCTGGGCCAAGCACCCATCACGGCGCTCGTAAACACGGAAGTGTCCGTGCAAGTCGCTGGTTCTTAATGTGCACAGACATGTGCAGATGGAGGACATGCACGATCACACACACACACGTCTGCACAGGTGTGTGTGCACAACATACAGCATTTTCCTGGCACTGTCCATGGAGAGGGCCTAGAAGCCCTGACGCCCCACAGCCCTGAGTGCTCCCCGCACGTACGTCTTTGTTGCTAAATACCATCCTCAACTCAAAGGAGTTAAGGCTCCGTGGAGGAACCGCCGGCTGCTGGGCTGGGGAAGGGCTGGTAAATGATAAACGTGGACTATCTTGTTATGCAAACCAGTAAGGGAGTGATGACGAAGGCAGGGACATCTCACAAGGACACAGGAACCAACCTGAAAGAGCTTCCACTGGCCAAATCTGGGACAACAGGAGCTTGAAAATAGATCATGATAATAAAGGAATATAGCCCATTAACTAAAATAAAAATCCATGAGTCTATACTGTTATAAATAAATAAACAGGAAAAAAGAGGAAGTGCTTCCTTAGAGTAGAAACCCAACTCATAAATGTGGGAAAGTGCTGGAATTAGTAATTAACGAGATAATAATTGATTCAGGCAAGAATGCCCAATGGATGCTAACAGTACTGGTGAAAGTCTGATGAATAAGAGAATATTTAGATAGTCTCTAAGCGCTTACTAATTGGAAATGGAAAAACAACATTACAGAGGAGAAAGCTGGCAGACACCCTCAGCAGCGGGCTCAGCTAATGCCACTGGAGTGGGACAAGCCAGCACCACATGCCCCTGGACAGGCATGCCGCGAAGACCCAAAACCAAGAACCAGTCTACAAAACACCTGCCAGTAACCGTCAAAAATGTCCATGTCATGAAGCAAAAGCTGAGATACTCTTCCACATTAAAGGAAGCCAGAGAGCCATAACCACCAAAACAACACAGGTGCTATTATTAGGTAAATTATGCAACTAGGAGATATTATTAGGACAAGTCATAAAATGCAAATAAGATCTTTAGAGCACTGTACTGATGTTAATTTCCTAATTTTGATAATTACCCTGTGATTATGTAAGAATAAATTCTTGGGATGAAGAAACATTGAGACTACAACTCACTGTTAGGTGGTAAAGAAAAAAATGTACATGTACATATATACAATAAGAGAAAGAGGTAAACGAAATAAGGTAAAATCTTAACATTTGGGAAATCTTGGTGAAAAGTATAAAGAAATCCTTTGCATTGATCCAGCAACTTTAAAATTATGTCCAAAAGATCTTTTAAATTAAAAATAAAATAAAAACTCAATGGAGATTCTTTTTCATTCTAGGAATAAGTTTAAGAAAGAAGTGTGTATCTATACACTGAAAATTACAAAATAATATGAAAAGAAAGTCAAAAAGATTGAAATGAATGGAGGGCTATACCATATTCATGGAACACTCAATATTGTTAAAATGGCAGTTTTCTCCAAAGTAATTTATAGATACACTGCAATCCCAATCAAAACCTAAGCGGGCTGTTTTAGAAAAGAAATGAACAAGTTGAATTTTAAATTTATACAGAAACATAAAAAATCTGCACAAGTCGAGGCAATACTGAAAATGAAAATGGAAATCGAAGCTGAGAAAATGAAAAGATGAGTCATAGACTAAGAAAATATTTACAAAAAACAGAGCCAACAAGGGACCTGCATCCAAAATACACAAAGAACTCTTAAAATGGGCAAAAGATCTGGCCAGATACCTAGATACCTTACCAAAGAAGATGGCAAATAAGCATATGAAAAGTTGCTCAACATCTTATGTCATTAGGGAATTGCAAATTAAAGTCACATTGAGACACCACTGCACACCTCCTAAAATGGCTAGCATTCAAAACACTGATGCTGCCAGATGCTAACAAGGGCGGGGAGCAATAAGAACTCTCATTCTTGCTGGTGGAAATGCAAAAGGGAACAGCCACTTTGAAAGACACTTCAGCCGTTTCTTTCAAACCTGAACATTGGCTTACCATTCGATCCAGCAATCAAGGACCTGGGGATTCACCCAGCTGAGCACAAAAACCAGCCACAAATGTTTACAGCAGCCTTATTCATAACTGTCCAAAACTGAAAGCAATCAAAATGTCCTTCAATGGGTGAGTAGATAAACAAACTGTGGTACATCATATAATGGAAGAGTACTGACTGATAAAAAGAAATGAGCCATCAAGCCATGAAAAGATATGGAGGAAACATAAATGCATGTTGTGAACTGAAAGACGCCAGACTGAAAAGGCTGCACACTTATGATTACAGCTAGATGACAGTCTGGAAAAAGCAAAACCATAAAGACAAAAAAAAATCAATGGTCTCCACAGTAAAAGGGGGTGAGAGGAACAGGGGACACCCAGGGGCTCTGGGGGGCAAGGAAACTGTGACCCTGTAACAGGGGACAGAGGGCATCGGGCATGTGGCAAAACCCACCGAGCACAGAGTGAAGCGTCACGTCAACGATGGCTGTGGTCACCGATGAATCCTGCCGGGTCACCCGGCCTGACGACGCAGCACTCTACGGCAAGATGCTGGCCCCAGGGGAAATGCCACCAGAAGGCGGGACATGTATGAGGACCCTGTGTACTTTCTGGGCAATTTTCCTGCAAACTTGAAACCGCTCTAAAAATAAAGTCTTTTTAAAAAGTCAAAGCAGAAAGACCTCCACAAAACTTACCATAAAGCTGCTGTCATTAAGACGCTATGATAGATGCATGTTTAAAATATATGCTAAAAGCAAACCATCCCTCCCTATTTGAAAACAATCTTTTAAATAACCCTCGGAAAGAATACATACCAGAGAGGAAGAGAATAGTTGAAGAGGGGGTAACTGGGGGGCAAATGGAAGTATTCTGCATGATCCTGCAATGATGGATACAGGCCATCTAAATATCACCAAAAATTTATAAAGATGTATAATCTAAAAGGTAAACCATAATGTATCCAAAAATTTATACAAATGTACAGTCTAAAATGTTAACCATAATGTAAACCAAAAATAAATAAATAAACAACCCTTAGAGTAAAAGGAAAACTACAAACTAAAATTAAGGAATTTCTAAAAGGAAATAATAAAATGGAAAACACTAACGATAAGGATCAATGAGATACATTTAACACAGGGATCAGAGGAAAATGTATAACGCTAAATTTTTATCAAAAAATGAAAAAAGTGAAAACCACCTAAATCCTTAACTCGAATGGCTAGAAAAAGAACAAAGTAATTCAAAAGTAAGCACACAGAAGGACTGGGGAGTGACTGCCTAATGTACAGAGTTCTGGGGAAGGATGAAAATGTTCTGGAATTACATAATGGTGATGGCCACACAACTCTGAATAGACTAAAACCACTGAACTGCACATTTTAAAAGGGTGAGCTTTATGGTCTGTGAATTATATCTCAATAAAGCTATTATTAAAATGCTAGAAAGCCTCTATAATTAAATCTCTACACATGAAAATATAAATAGACCAATGGAATAAGACAAAAATGTCCAAAATAAACCCAAGTACCTACGGAAAAGTACTACCTGAAAAAGGCAGCATCTCAAATCAAAGAAGGACTTTTTAATAAATGGTGCTAGGATAGCTAGAAAGCCATTTGGAAAAAGTTAAAAATTGGTCCATGCCTCATATAATAAAAAAGATTAAATTCCAAGTGGACTGGGGATATCAACATAAAAGACAAAATGATAAAAGTATGCAAAAAATATTTTTAAAAGGGGGTGAATTCTGCTTTAACTGGTTATAAGGGAAAACTTTCTAGGTAGGACTCTAAGATGAAATACAAGGAAAGACTGATACATTTGATTACTTAAAAATAAAAGCTTTTGTATGGCAAACATAAGAAAAGTAAAAAGAAAACTGACGAGCTGAGAAAAAAAAATATTTGCTCCATATATCACAGACCAAGGGGTAATAATCCTAATAAAGAACTCTTAAAAACTGAGGGAACAAAGAGAAAAACCAGACAGAAAAACAGGCAAAAGGCATAAACAGAAAATATTCACAAACACACACGCACACATACACAGGATATAAAACTGGTACTTAAATGAAAAAAGTTCAGGCTCAGTCCTAATTAGAGAAATGCAACTGAGAGAGTTCCGCTTCTGCCTAGAATGTAGAAAGCTGAAAAGAGTGTCACTCTCAACCTAACAATAAGAAAGTGAGATAAACTACAGAAGTGTCACCTTTCTGAACCCCTCAGAGAGCTGTGATCACAGGCCACCAAGCAGCCCGAAATCTGAAGGCAGACGCCTCCCCTCGAGGAGTCACAAGGCCCTAAGGAGTCCAACTCAAGGGACCACAGAGGTGCTTCCTCAGCAAACTCCGTTGCCATGTGTTGACGCACGATGGCGGGCCATGTCTGCGAGGGCTCGGCCCTCCTCTTCCTCCTAAGGCCCCGTGGGTCCAGCTCCTTCTGATCTCAGCTGCAGGCTGGCATAGGGCTTGTCTCTCTTTACAGGTATGTTTTTTCCAGGCTCAGCTGCTTCTAGTCTCTTCACAAGGTCATCTGTAAACTACCGGGCAAATGGCTCATCTCTCTTCTGGGGCCTCTGCCGTGTCTGTGGAGCCGTCTCTCTGCCTCTGTCTTAGGTGTCTGTGTACCTACTGCTGCGCTCTTGAGTGAGCGTCTGTTTATGTAGCCCACCAAGGGGGCGGGGACTCAAACCGAGTCACCCTAATGACATGGTCAAATCAAAGCCTAGTCTTAACATAATTTAATTAAAGGCATCCCAGCTGAACCTGATACAATCAAAGGGTGTCACACCCAAAGGAAAAGACCAATTCACAAACATAATCTCTCTTCTTGGCATTCATCAGTAATCTCCAACTGCCACCCCACCCTAAGCACAAGGGAACTAACTCTAGAGGAATTTGAAGCTGGTGGTGCATTTGCACCAACAAAACTCAAATCCAGCCCGGCTCCTGACCAGCTCGGCTCAATCGCCCGCTAAATGGCCTAGGGAAAGAAAAGCCATGTCCCTTTCTAGGAATAAGTATTATTTTCCTCATACTTTATGGTAATCAACCAAAAGGTATGAGACTCACAAGAACACAAGGAAAAACTACCCACTGTCACATAACAAAGCAATCAACAGAGCCAGACTCAGATGTTAGAACTATCGCAAAGGGAATTCAAAATAACTATGTTTGATATGTTAAAGGCTTTAGTTAAAAAATGGACCAAATGAATAAACAGATAGGGAATTTCAATGGAGAAATGAAAAGTATAAGAAAGAGTCAAATGGAAATGCAAAAAATAATAAACTGGGCAACAGAGATGACAAATGCATGATTTGAGCTCATCAGATCAACACAGCCAGGGAAAAAATTCAGTGAACACTGAAGAAATGTCAACAAAAATTGCCCAAATTGTAATGCAGAGAGAGAAAAAACTGAAGAAGAAAAAGCAAAACAGAGAAAAAAGAGGGAAGAGGAGGCATCCAAGAGGTAGAAGACATTATCAAACAGCCTAACATACATTTAATTGGAGTCCCAAAGGTAAAGAAAGAGCATGACAGACAAATATTTGAAGAGATAAAGATGGAGAACACACATAATAAAGGATGTCATGCCACAGAGCCAAAAAATCCCAGAGAACAGTAAGCAAATAAATACCAATTTTTTTAAAATGTGGGAGGGGAATATAAACATCATACTCAAACTTAAGAAAACCAAAAGTAAAGGAAAAAATGTTGATGCAGTCAGAGGAAAAAACTAAAAATTATGTATTACATACAAAGGAAGGAAGATAATTCCAACAGACAGACTTCTCCCCAGAAAGCATGCCGCCAGAAGACAACCAAGTGGCCTCCACAGAGGGCTGAAAAAAGAAAGCTGTTGATCCAGCTTCTGAAATATCTTTCAAAAATGAAACAGAGTGGAGGAAAAGCAGGTGCTGGCCTAAGGCGCTCTGGAAGACAGCATTTTGCCTGGAAACTAAGACTAAAGACACAAGGAACGGAACAGAAACGCGATCGTCGGTCAAGCTGGCTTCTCAGGGGTGCAGGCCACCCCGGGAGCTGCTGCGCGCCACGTGGACGTGAATGAGCACGTGAGTGGCTGGCAGGAGCCGGGCTTCTCCCTGTCGGCAGGACGGGTGTACACACAGGATGAGGAGGGGCGCAAATAAAGCAGGTGGGGCCGGACACCAGCAGAAACACAGCACAAAGCCGCGTTAGGGCAGCGCAGCACGGGGCGGAGGGACTGCGGATGCGGGCTCCCACACACATCTGTCCCCTGAGGGGGCCTCAAAGCAGCGTCACCCAGTGGCAAGGAGCACACAGAGCTGTGGTTTCTCAGCCCATTCTCCAGGAAGGAGGACCAGGCCTCCTTGGGAAAACGGCCGCTTCGAGCGGCAGGAATGCACCGCTGAGCCTGGAGCACGCTGTAGTGCCAAAGAGGGAGGGAGTGCTCAAAAAGCAAAGGGGGCAAGTCAAAGGGACACAGGCCACGTGCAAGAGCGCCCAGCGGCCAACGCTGGAAGAATGTGAGGAGCAAAATAAAGAATGCAATACAGGCTTACCACCCAAAGTATAAAATAATACCCATGGTCCACACTGATAGGAATAAATGACTGAATAAATAAATGGGGACCAACAGACAAATCTCTTAACCAAAGAATCCCAAGTACCTTATGCAGATGGTAGCCCTCCAGGGGCGGCACTTATCCCCCACTCCCCCGTGAGTGAGGGGCTGCACCTGGTGGCCTGCTTCCAAAGAAGGGACTGCTGACCGGGGGGCAGCAGTGGACGGCGGGGACGCCTGGTGAACGGCCCGCCCGGCGGCCAAGGCCAGCACCTCCAGCCGCAGGCCGTGCTGGCTGAAGGAGAAGGGCCTTCACCTCTGTGCTCTCTCAAAACCCCATCGCCGAGGGTCACCAAGAGGAAAACATGAGACCAATCTAAACCATCACGCGACCAGGACTTCTAAAACCCCAAGGAGAGACCGAGAAACCATCACGATGAGGCACCTGAGAAGGACGAGGCCTGGATCCAGGGGAGTTGCCAGCAGGAAACCACGGAGTCTAAACCACGCGTGGCCTTCTGTGGACGGCAACAGGCGCCACCAGTGCTGGGGCAAGGGCTGAGTGGCACGCAGGGACTCTGCACGACCTCCGTGACGCGTGTGTACACCTAAAACTATTCTCAAATAAAGAGTCATTTTTGTGATGGATCCACTGCCCCGTTGAAGAAATGCATATATCTGGTACAACCGAAGGTAGGGTGGTTTAGAAATGTCCCCACGGGAAGCAGATTTGGCTCAACTGATAGGGCATCTGCCTACCACCTGGAAGGTCCTGGGTTCAAACCCCAGGCCTCTTTGACCCGTGTGGAGCTGGCTCACGCGCAGTGCTAATGTGCGCAAGGAGTGCTGTGCCACGCTGGGGTGTCCCCCACGTAGGGGAGCCCCACGCGCAAGGAGTGCACCCCGTAAGGAGAGCCACCCAGTGCAAAGAAAGCACAGCCTGCCCAGGAGTGGGGCCGCACACATGGAGAGCCGACAGAGCAACATGACACAACAGAAAGAGACACAGATTCCCGGTGCCACTGACAAGAATGTAAGCGGACACAGAAGAACACACAGGGAATGAACACAGAGAGCAGACAACTGGGGGAGAGGGGTGGAGAGAAATAAATAAATAAGGAGGAATGAGTAAAAAGAACAGATGGGGAAAGTGGGGGAGGGGGTGGAGAGAAATAAATAATAAATCTTTTTTAAAAAATGTCCTCATGATCCACACGGCACTCCACGGCCAAGTGGGCACAGCGGAGAGTCCGAGAGCGGCAGGTCACAGGGGCCTGCGCTGAGCCGCGCTCCTCCCCGCGGCCGAGGGAGATTATTTCACCCCTTAGCACTCAGGTTTCCTGATCTGTGGGGATAAAATCTGCACGGAATCATCACGCGGGTCAAACGAGAGAGTGAACACAGACAACGTGGAAGAGAGGAGCTGGGCTCACACAACCCTGGCAAGGATTTCGCCTTGCAGACCCGCAGGGCCCACGTTCCCACCAGAAGGAAAGCCAAGTACGCCGCGCTCAGGGGCGTGCAGGCTGGAGGAGCAGGTGCGCGCCAGGGCTTGGGCAGCGCCGCGCAGCCGAGGCACCCGGGGGCCAGCGTTCTCCTTCTCTTCCCCTCTGCCCCAGTCTTGACTTGTGATCCTGCAATTATGCTTACTAAACATTCGATCGATTCAATAGTAGCAATGTAGGGGTTATAGCATATGTAAAATAAAATGTAGGAGAACAATAGCACAAGAAATGGGAGGGGGAATTGGGAGCTATGGGTGTAAGGTGTTTTATGCGGTCGGTACGTCCTGTCCGGTGGACGACGGGGCAGGAGAGGCCTAGGCTCCTGCGGGGGCTCGCAGGCGTGGAGGGCGCGTGGCAGAGAAACCACCACGGAGACGAGGTGGGCACGCAGGTCTAATTTATTAAGGGAAGTACATGTGTTTATATAGGGTTACGGGGGAGTGAGCAGGGGACTGATTGGATGTGGCCAAAGGGGGATTGGATTGGCGGTGGCGAGCAGTTGGTGAAGGGGCGGCACCGGCGGGAAAGGGGAACGGGGCTGGGAGTGATTGGTAGGGACTAGTTCCTTGCCTTTTATGGTGCAGCTTGTGCTGCGGCTTGACAGTGCGGGAGGGGGGATGTGAGCGTAGGCAGCTCCTGCTGGCTATCAGCAAGCCGCTGTCGGTTGCCTGGGCGGGCCGAGGGCAGTGCGCCCGTTCTATGGCTGAGGGCAGTTCACCCGTTCCAGCCGCCCTACACCCGAGTGGTGGGCTGCGCATATCCCCCACTGGGCGCGGCTATGCTTGCCAGCCAGACTTCAGCCTGCCTCACCTCATTTTACACTATGTGAAGTGGGAAAATATTACCTAAAGGTAGACTGTAATAAATTAAAGATGTATATTGTAAACCCTACAGCAGCCACTGATATTCTTTAAAAGGTATAATGACTATGCCAATAATTGAATTAAAATGGAATATGAAAATCACTCAACTGAAAAACATGGAGAAAAGGAGGAAAAAGAGGACAAAAAAAGTGGAAAACAAATATCAAAATGGTGAATGTAAACCCAATGATGTTAATAATTACATTAAATGCAAATTGCCTAAATAACTCAATAAAAGGCAGAAACTATCAGTTTTAAAAAGAAGGTTCAACCATGTATACTATACATACACTAAAAAAAGTTTTAAATATAAAGACATAGGTTAAAAAAAAAGATGAAAAAAATACATATATATATACACACACACCAGGCAAACAGTAACTTACAAAATGGAGTGGCTACATTCATATCAGACAACGAGGACTTCAGAATAAGGAATATTACCAGCGTTAAAGAAGAACAATACATAATGATAACGGGGTCAAGTCATCAAGAAGATAAACCCTAAATGTGTATGTACTGAAATAGCTTCAAAATACATCAAATAAAAACTGATAAAACTGAAAGGACAAACCACAGTTACAGTTAAAGATTTTAATGCTCCCCTCTCAGTAATTAGCAGAACAAGGAGACATTAGTAAAAATATAAAAGCCCTAATCAACACTATGAACCAGGTTGACACGATTGATAATTATAGAACATTCCATCCAAAAACAGCAGAGCACGTGTTCTTTTCAAGTACACCAGGAACGCTCAACAAAATACACCACATTCTGGGTCAAAAAACAGACCTTAACAAAACAAAAGACTGAAATCATATGGTGCATGGTCTCCAACCATCATAGAATTAAACTAAAAATCAGTAAAGGAAAGATAACTGAAAAATTCCCAAATAGTTGAAAATTAAACAAAATCCTTCTACACAGCCCATGTGTCGAAAAGGAAATCACAAGGAAATTAAGAAAACGTTTAATTGCATGAAAACAAAAAACACTGTATCAGAACGTGTGGGATCAGGGGGTGGGGAGACGGTGGAGAGAGAGCACAGCTCCCAGAGCCGTCCCCCCACCGTGAAGGAGCACTGAACTGTTGGGGCTATCGGCGTCAACTACTCTAAAAGGCGAGATGGTGCCGATGGTTGAGTTTCTAGATTCTTGAATGCGGCACATAAAGGAACTGAAGGACACAGGACGGGGTAGGCAAGCAAGTCAAGAGTCTGCTGAGAGACAAGAAGAGGCGAGGGCCACTGGAGACATGAGCAGGCTTCCTCACGGCCGCCCGCCTCCCTGCTCTAGCCGCCTGCTGCTCTGACCGGCTGTCGCCTGCCTTCCTGCGGGTTTATGCGTGGACCACTCACCTTGCACCTGCCAGCTTTCAGGGACCAAGGGGGAGGCCTTTCTGTTTGGAGTAACCCGGAGCAGCATGTTTTGAGCCCACAAGTTTCAAATGGGGCCCTGGGGGGCTGTGGGGCTGCAGCGGTCCCAGCCCTGTTTTTGAGCAGCTGCCTTCCGTCGGGGGGCTTCTGAGCAGGGTTCCGTGGCCACCACGCTCTCTGCCGAGCCTCAGCGTGGGGGTTACGGCGTGGCTCTGCTCAGCTGCCTCCGCCCGTTCTCTGCACCAGCCTGCCACATGGAGTCCAGTGGACAATACACTGCCTCCAGGGCAGAGCTGGAGGAAGGGGCCACCACACGGCCGTAGATATGGATGGAGTCCACCCTCCCTCCCTGCAGCAACTGCTGCCCCCAGCCCCAGCCTCGTGGCAGGCAGCAGTGGGGGCTGCAGCCTGCTGGTGCCAGGGCAGGACATGAAGAGCTCACCCTCCAGACTCCAGGGTGTGTGGTCTGGTCACTGACCACTGCCCCTGAGCAGCCACTTCAGACGGCAGGCGTCTGGCTCCGAGGGTGGCCACGGCTCCATCGCCCTGGGCAGAGGAGCCTCCTTCACAACGACGAGACCAGTTAAAGGGCGGCACTAGCTGGGCAGGGGCTGAAGCAGGAGCACGCAGCTACCAGCCCACAGCAGGTGCTCAGCACCTTGCCGGCCCTGCCCACCCCTCCACGAGGTGGGGTGCAGCCAGCTCGTGCTCCCATGGGAGGCCCCTGGCCCTGTCCAGAGGGAGCAGAGTAACCCTCACACATGTGCTGGGGGCCCGCATGTCAGTGCCAGTCTACCGGGTGGAAATCAGAGCCTGCACTAGGAACTCTCCCAGGCTCGCCCTCCCGGGTCTGCCCTGAGGTCAGAGAAGCAGCTTGCAGACAGCTGGGACAGGGTGAGCAACAGCGAAGTGAAGAAGCCTGGGGCAAGGGGCTGCCTGCCCTAGGTCACAGCAAAGAGCATCCCGGGGGGAGGTCGGGGGCATTCACTGGAACTACTGTAGACTCTGAATGGGGACTTCCGAAGGCCTCTAGCAAGCACAAGCAGGAAAAGCAGCGGGCTCCTGGGGCCTAGGTAAGTGCAGACAAGACAGGGGTGACCAGCACGTGGCTTTCTCTTGTAGTCAATCTTGACAGGAGGGCCAAGCTCTGAAAGATACACCAGACAAAGCAGAGCCAATTCACAAAGATGACTGTGACAGGTGTTTTTCTGCTTTGGTTTGTTTTGATTACCTCCTGGCATTCAAGGAAACCTCAGGCATGTCACTAACTGCATATAAACTTAAGGAAGAAGCAGCACAGGGACTAAACTCCAAAGTTAACAAGTTAAAATATGAAAATGTACAGTGTGCAGCAAAAGATTACAAGATAAAGAAACAGTAATGATGATGGTTCATGCAAAGAAATAAGATAAAAACACAGAAACCATCAACAAAGAGGCCCAGACTTTGGACATATCAGACACTTTTTTAAAAAGAGCCTCAGTAAGTTCAAGGAGATAAAGGAAAACATGGAGAAAGAACAAACAGAGATGAGGAAAACAGTGAATGAATACTATGGGAATCTCTTTGAGTTTACCAATAGGAACCAAACAGAAATACTGGAATTGAAGAAGACAATAACTGAGATGAAAAATTCCCTAGAGGGTTCAAAAGCAGATTGGAGGTGGCAGAAGAAAGAATCAGGCATCTCAAAGACAGGACAACTGAGATGGTTCAGGCTGAGGGGCAGAAAGAAAAGATTGCCAAGAAGTGAGCAGAGCTGACGAGACCCGTGGGACAACTTCAGGGGACTCAGGACACACGACGGGAGTTCCAGGAGAGAGGGGGGGGGACAGAAAGGAGTAGTCAGAGCAGTCACTGCAGAAAACGTCCCAAATTTAACCAGAGACATGAGTATGCACATTCAAGAAGCCCAACAAATGAAAAGATGTTCAACATCATTAGCCATTAGGGAAATGCAATCAAACCACGATGAGATACAATTTCACACCCACTAGAACGGTTACTATTTATAAAACAGAAAATTACAAGTGTTGGAGAGGATGTGAAGAAATAGGAACACTCATTTGTTGCTGGTAGGAATGTAGAATGATGCAGTCACTGTGGAAGACAGTTTGACAGTTCCTCAGAAAGTTAAGTATAGAATTACCATATGTATTAGTCAGCCAAAGGGGTGCTGATGCAAGTACCAGAAGCCTGCTGGCTTTTATAAAGGGTGTTTATTTGGGGTAGGAGCTTATAGATACCAGGCCATAAAATATAAGTTCCTTCCATCACCAAAGTCTATTTCCACATGTTGGAGCTGGATGGCTGCCGACGTCTGTGAGGGTTCAGGCTTCCTGGGTTCTTCCCTTCCAGGGTCTTGCTTCTCTCTGTGTTCAAGGTTCCTTTCTTCCCAGGGCTTGCTTCTCATTCTCACAACCAAGCTCCTCTGTGTACTTACTTCCTGGGGCCCCAGCTCAAGACTCCAATCTCCCTTCTCTGTGGTGTGGTTTCTCCAATGAGTCCCCGCCACCTTGTTGGGCAGGGACTCAATGTCCTACTGACATGGCCCAATCAAAGCCTTAATCATTTTTAATCAAGTGAAAGCAAAACCTCTGAATCCAAAATAATCTAATATGCCTGGAGGGTCAGATCAGTTTACAAACATAATCCAGTATCAATTTTTGGAATTCATAAGCCACAGCAAACTGCTACACCATACGACCCTGTAATCCCACTTCTAGGTATATACCCAAAAGAATTGAAAGCAGGGACTAGAACAGATATTTGCACACTAATGTTCATAGCAGCATTATTCACAATTGCCAAAAAATGGAAGCAACCCAGGTGTCCACCAAACAATGAATGGATAAACAAAAATGTGGAAAATGTGGGTGACAGAATATTATTCAACCATAAAAAAGGAATGAGGTCCTGATACACAGAACGACATGGATAAACCTTGAAGACATCATGTTGGATGAAATTATAGAGACACAAAAGGACAAATATTGTATGATCTCACTGATATGAAATAATCAGGATAAGAAAATTCACAGTCAGAACCAGAATCCAGGTAGAGGTCAGGGTAGGGTAGGGAATGGGGAATTAATGCTTAAATTGTACAGTGTTTCTATATAATGGAAAAGCTTTAGCAATGGATGGTGATGATGGGAGCACAGCATTGGGAATGTAACTAACAGCAATGAATTATATACTTGAATGTGGTTTAAAGGGGAAATTTTAGGTTGTATATCTACTACTAGAAAATTTTTTTAAAAAAACATAGGACTGTACAGCATAATGATCCTAATGTAAACCATCAACTACAGTTAACAGCACAATTATAAAAATGTTCTTTCATCAAGTGCAACAAATGCACAACACAAATGCAAGGTGTTAATAATAAGGTGGCGTATAGGAAATACGCATTTTAAGCATGATTTTTCTGTGAACTATAAATTCTCTAATAAAAAATTTTTTCAATGTGTGTGATGCAGCTGTATACCATTAAACACTTACATTGCCAAGGTCACAAAGAAATCATCTAAGCTTCTACCTTAAACTAGAAAAAGAAGTACAAATTAAACTCTAAGAAAGTGTAAGAGATGAAATAAGAGTAGAAATCAATGAAACAGAAACTGGCAAACAGTAAAGAAAAGTCAATAAAACTAAAACCTGGTTCTTTGAAAAAGATCAACAAAAGGAGAAACCTCTAACTCGACTGACTAGGGACAAAAGAGAAGGCACAAATCACCAATACAGGAATAAAATATGGGACATCATTATGGATCTTACAAGCATTAAAAGGATAATAAGGGAACATTACTGACTTTATGTCCATGAATTCAACAAATTAGATGAAATCACTGCATTCCTTGAAAGACACAAACTAACAAAGCTCACTCTAGAAGAAACAGATAGTCTGAAGAGCCCCATATCTATTAAATACATCGAATCAGTAGCTGACAACCTTCCATCAGAGAAAGCTCCAGGCTGGAGACTTCACGTACCAAACATCTGAGGAAACAATCGTGATGCTATACGAGCTTTTCCAGGGGTGTAAAAAGCCTTCAGGAACGGAGCGCAGATCCGCAGTTTGGGGAGCTGGGAGCTGGGGCGGGCTTAGAGTGCAAGGAGCCAGGAGAAGACTTCCTGGGGTGATGAGAGTGGCCCACACGGGACCGCGGTCAGGCCTGCCTGCACTGCTGTGAACATTTACCAGAGCTCCCTGCACACTTGAAAGGGGGAATTTTGTTGTCCACAGATTATACTTCAATAAACCCGATTTACCCAAAACAAAAATGAAAAAACAGGCCAGACTCACTAACGAGGACCCGCGCTGGCAGCGTGGCCACGCGGTGGGAGGTGCTGCCGTCTGGGAAAGAGCACAAAGAGCCTTGTGAGACGGCTGCTTCACCTGGGAGGCGATGGCACGGGAAAATCCATCAGAGTTATGTGCCTCCTACTAGGTTTGATTTTAACCCCAACATGAAAAAAATTATGAATGCAAGGCTTTTAGCCTAAGCCTGGGGGCCGGCAGCTGTGCCCCACAGGGCTGGACTGGGGCGCAGCCCCGCCCGTGTGCGCGAGCATCTGCGGTGGCTCCTGGAGGAAGAGCAAGGCTGCCCGCTGCAGTGGAGCCCGAATGGCCGGAACCGCACACTCCACCTTGGGCAGGGGACCCGCAGACCCCATCTGAGCAGCCAGGAACAGAGCTGCCGCCGGCTGGGAGGAGCGGCCTGCGGAGGGGCTGGGGTGCTCGGAACTTGGTTTGAGAAGCCGTGGAAGCACGGTACAGGCACCTGGAGGCCGGAAGCTGGAGCTCGGAGAGAGGGTCAGACTGAAAGAAACGAGGGAGAAGCTGCACCCAGCAGGCCTCAGAGGAGGGAGGGATGGGGGGGCCCACCCCATGGTCCTAAGACTCTACCCGCACCTGGTTGCCTGCCCTGGTCCCTCTGGGAATGGGTCTCTGTGTGTCTCCCTCGGCCCCTGCCTTTGGGTGCCAGGGGAAAGAGGGGAGGGCGGAGGAGCAGAGAAGGAGCAGGAGGGGCGGGGGCAGGGCAGAGGAGGGGCGGCCTCCAGGCTGGCGGCCGTGGGAACCCGTTGGGGCGGCATTCCCAGCTCCCTGGGAAGGAAGCCATCTGGGCTTTGAAGGTGCCCCGGGCACCGGGCAGGGCGGCAGTCAGAGCCCTGGGTGGGTGAGCAAGGCCTGGGAGCCCAGAGCCTGGCACAGCTGGGCGGCCACGCGAGGGGAGCGGGGGGCTGGGGGAAGCGGATGGCAGGGATGGAGTCCCCAGCCCCCGCGAAACCCGGCACTTCCAGACAATTCAGCAGAGCTGGGGGGGGCACACTGCCACCCCCCAGGAAGGGGCCCGAGTGGCCCCACGGCCCCTCCCCAGCCCACCTCCCAGCTCTGCTCCCCGGCCCCAGCAGGGGTGGCTGCCCTCCTGACTCTGACAGGTGCCTGGGGAACCCAAGACCACCACCCGTGGCCCCACACCAGAAGAGGCCGGCACCCTGCTCTCTGTGACCCCAGGGTGGGCGAGAGAGCACAGGGCCCTGAGGGGGGCCCCCCCCAGCCCAGCAGCCCATCCAGCCCGTGGCGAGGGGCACCTGGGTCGGGAGGACGCGGGACCCAGGCCTCCAGCCGCAGCGCTGACCCTCGAGGCAGAGCGCGAGGGAGACAGACAGACACTGCAAAGGAGAGGACGGAGGAGAGGACAGAGGAGAGGGCGGAAGAGGAAGGGCCGGGAGGGCCGGGAGGCCCCCAACCGGCACCCACGGGGAACCTCGGTGCTGCGGGAGCGAGGGCCTGGGAGGGGCGGGGCAAAGCTGGCGGCTCGCGGGTCCCACCTCGCAAGCACGTCCCGTGGCAAGTGGGGCTCCGTGGCTCTCACCCCGAGTTCTCTCAAAGGGAAGCAGGCCAAGCGGGGCGGGGCACCCTGGCCGCCAAGACAGCGCGGCAGCAGGGGGCCGTGGGGGCGCTGCACCCGCTCCCCGCAGCGACGGCCCTTCCTGGACCGGCCGGTTCCCCTCACCCCAAGCTGCACCCCGGGAGGCGGCGCTGCTGCCAGCCAGCAGCTGGGGCCTGGGGGCCTCCCGGCAGGCAGGGCAGCCTTGAAACCCACGGGGGGCGGGGGGCGGGGTGAGGCCAGGGTGCAGCCCACCCTGGCACGGCCCCGGGCCCCCACGGACAAGTCGAGTCCCTCGCCCAAGGCAGTGAGCCAGGCCTGGGTCAGTGGGCGCTGGTGGCCTGGCCCGCCCCTCAGCAGATCCCCCACCCCCACCAAGCTCACGGCGCCATGGCCTCAAAGACGCAGCTTCCTGAAAGCAGGAGCCCGCCCCTCCCCGCCACCTGCCAGGGCCCCGACACACTGGCCCCTGCGTCCAGCTCAGGCCGGCCGGGGCCAAAAGAAGGGGGGACCTGGGTAAGCCCGCCCGGGGCTCTGTGTGAAAAGGACGGACCTGGAGGGGGGGCAGGGGGCACGAGTGGGGGCGGCGCTGAGGGGTCGGCCCTACAGCCCGAGGCCGCTCCGGGAGCGAGGGAGCCTGGAGGCGGCTACCCAGCCCCAGGCCCCGGCACGAGGCCTGGTGAGGCCAGCGGGCCCTGGTGTCCCCACGCTCCTCGGGCCCCCACGTGGCCTCGGAAAGGTGACCGCCTCCCCGCGTCCATCCACACGCTGGAAAGCGGGGCCACTGGGACCTTGTGAGGCCACAGGAGGCGGAAGTGAGCGAGAACCGGAAGCGCCCGCAGAGGTGGGCATGGCGCCAACCACATGTCCTGCCCGGGGGCCCAGAGGGCGCACAGGCCACAGGCAGGGCCAGCCGGGGCCGCCCACATGCAGGGCTCCTGGGGGCTGCAAGGGGCTGCGAGCCCGAGCAGGCAGAGCCCACCACCACCCACGAGCAACCTGGGCAAGCACCGCCAACCCCACCCCACGGATGAGAAGCCGGGGGTCCGAGGGGCGGACAGCGGGATATCAGGGGGGCCTCCTCCTGGAGTGAGTGCAGCAGGCCCCCCCTGTGCCCCCGGGAGGGTCCTGTGGCAGCCCCTCCCCCAGCAGGCCCCACCTCGCTCTTAGAGCAGGGGCCCCAGTGGCTGCTCCGAGGAGGGTGCACCTGCAGGGGGCTGAGTGACGCTCCAGGCACCCAGCAGCCTCGGGGGCTCCGGGAGGGAGGGCTCCAGGGTCCGGCCCACAGGCCCGGGCAGCTGCACCAGGCAGGCCAGGTGTGGCTCTCTTCTAGACCACACCCCTCAGTGTCGCCAGGGCCCTCCCAAGCAGGCCGAGGGAGCAGGCGCCCAGGCCCGGGGCCCGGGACACGCGGGGGAAGGTCTGCCCTCCCCTCCCAGGGCCGCGGCGGGGCCGGGTCAGCAGGTAGCGTGTCAGAAGCACAGCTGGCCTGCGCGTCCACCCGCCCGAGGGCTCGGCCGTGGCGCACCCGGCGTGCCCCAGGCCACGAAGGACGCAGTGGCGCAGCCCCACGCCTGCTGCCCGGTGGCCGCCTGTGGCCTCCCTCCCCTGGCGTCTGTGTCCTCAGCCAGCACCGCCCTGTCACCCGGATGCTCCTGGAGCCCCCCCGCACACGTGTCCTCGGCAAACGCCCACCAGGGCGCATCAGACAAGCCACACGACAGATTGAAAAATACCTTCTTCATCTCACAATTTAAATCGAATAAATTCCACCTGGACGAAAGGGTTACATCAGTTAGAAACAAACAAGAACACTTATAACAACCCCAAAGAAAATGCCCACCCAAGTCCAAGTGCAGCTTCGAATGACACCCCGGAGACTGCGCAGTGGGTGGAAGGCACTCCCCAAAATCAAGACAGAACAGACAGAAGGGCAGAACGGAGGCGAACCAGAGACGGAACGCCTGCCCGCAGCGCGTGACAACAGCTGCCGTCCCTCCAGGGCGCTGCTCCACGGCGCCTGCTCCGGCACCCTGCCCGTGAGACGGCGCGCGTCCCAAGGCCTCTGC
This sequence comes from Dasypus novemcinctus, assembly GCF_030445035.2. Taxonomy (NCBI): domain Eukaryota; kingdom Metazoa; phylum Chordata; class Mammalia; order Cingulata; family Dasypodidae; genus Dasypus; species Dasypus novemcinctus. The sequence goes on from NC_080686.1 coordinate 105,662,923, forward strand.
GCCCGGCGAGCAGCCCGTCCGCAGTCGCCAGCCGGCCAGGGTGGCGACGCGCAGTGGGCCGGGCCTCGGTGACGCGCGGCTGCCAGCCCGCCTGGCCCGACCAGCGCACTCCCGCCTGCCGGGGCCCCAGGCGCCCAGGCCCGAGTCCAGGGGAGGCGGTCAGAGGCTCGGGACCTGCCCGGGGCTCCCGCTGGTGGGGGCCAGGTGGGTGCAGACCAGGTCCTCTCGAGCCCACACCCATGCCCGCCCCGCCCCGTCACCCCCGGTGAGAACGGGGAAGCACTTTCTTGAGCAGGATGGCTGCGCTGGGCGGTCTGGAGCCGTGTGTACCCCAGCACAGCATGCTCTTCAAGCTGACCCGTTGCTGTGGGGGTGGGCCCGTGCGGGTGGCCTTCGGGGTAGGTGGGCCCTGCTCCCGGGACGGTCCTAGTCCCACGGCTGGAGGCCTTTACTGAGGATGACGTTGAGAGGGAGAGGCGGCCACGGAGGGAGGAGGCTGGAAAGGGCCTGGAACAGAAAGGGGGGCCCAGGAGACGCCCCTGCGCCCTGCCGCATGCCGGGGGCAAGGGGCACCTGACGGCATGGTGCCTGGGTTGGGACACTTTCCCACCTCCAGACCGTAAACTCATACATTCCCACTGTCTAAACTGCCCCTCTTCACGGTATTTGCTGGCTCAGCCAGGAGAACAAACATCCCTCCATGCCGGGGGCGGGGGCGCCCAGGGCCTCTCATCTCCCTCTTCTCCAAAGCATCCCTCCCGGCTCCGCCACTGCCCACCCCTCCTGGTGCCAGCCTGGCCGCAGGGGCCCGGGCAGCGCTGGCCACAGTGCTGCAGGGACAGGCGCAGCAGGCCCTGGCCGCGCCCAGCCCTGCGCAGCCTCCCCTCCTCGCTGGGCTCGGCCCTGCCAGAGCTGGGTCCTGGGGGAGGAGTATGGCTGGGTCTTTATTCAGTGCCTGCTGTGTGCAGGCATCAGAGTAGGCATTTGAGCCACGTTATCCTTTATAATTTTCACAATCCTAGGTTATTAAATATAAGGAAGCTCACCTCAACTATAAACATGCCCACATACATTGGCATATTTTTGCTATGTCCTTTTGGAAAACACATTAAAACAATAAGGAGACAATCCTCCCCAAATTAACAAACAAAAATTTAAAAAACCCAAACTTTATACTGAGAGTAAAGTAGGATGCAAATAAAATCCGTAGTGTATCAGTAAAGGCTGCAGAGAGCAGGTGAAACCAGGCCGATGCCCGTGGTGGGGGCAGTGGGGGCAGTGGGGCCCGGCCAGCGTGAGGGCCAGTGGCCGTGGCAGGGCCTGGGCAGCACCTGCAGACCGCCGTCCCGGGCGTGCGGGCCGCCCCCCATGCACAGGCCACCCCCACGCACAAGCCTGTGTCTGCCACCACCGGGGGCCAGGAGGCTCCCGGAAGTCGGTTTCACTGAAGACGCAGGGAAGTCGGGGCTGCAGGATGGCACAGCCCTCTGTCCCCGGGAGCCCCTGAAGGAGGAGCCCTCAACGGCCAGGAAAGCTACGCAGCTCTTTCCCTCTCCCTCGCCTTTCTGGGAGGGAGAGAGGGAAGGCGGCGGGGAGAGGGGCTCTTACAAAGGGCAGAGCCAGAAAAAAAAATTCATTTAAAAATAAAAACTAGAAGAGCTGCCCCAGCACTGACAGAGAACCTTGAGCGGGGCAGGAGGACAAGAGAAGCTGCACTTCCCAGAGGACGTGCACACCCACCACGAGGCAGATGCGAGGGGCCCTCGACGTCACAGAGCGCAGGCGGTCACACCTGGAGGGGGTCTCCAAGCTGAACTGCAGGCGCTCCAGGAGGTCCTGACAGGAGGAGGGGAGCCTGAGCCGGCCAGCCCGCGAGGGAAACAAAGAAGACACGCTCCCAGAAATGGAGGCAGAACGGGAGTATCCCCAAGTGATAGAAACAAGAAAAGTGAACGAAATGAAGTAGAAAGAAAGATATTAAATTGCCTATAAAGGGAAGAAAAACTGGCAGGCCCCAGGTTTCTACAAAGCCACACAGAAAGAAAACAGAGGAGTGACATCTACGAGACGTGCAAAGAAAGCGCCGGAAGCAGGATTCCATCACCAGCCCAACTATCCTTCAAGCCCAAAAGCCACTGTTCTGAGAACACCAGCCCTGAGGGACTGCCATTCCCGAGTCCTTCTGAGAAAACACCTCCAGGACAAACCCCAGCCGGTCAGAGGCCGAGAGGCCCGTCAGAAGGGCCGGCAATGAGCACAAGCTAGCTCGACCCACAGAGGTAAGACTGGATGTGAGATCAGGCGACAGAACAGACTGCAAACAATGAAATGCTCCACCATGGAGAAATGACTCAACAAGCAAAAACCAGGGTGGAAACCGGAAAGAAGAGGTAGAATAATTAGCTCGTTGTCTCATCTGTAAGTACTGCAAGTCAGAGGATATAATTTAAAGCTGGCATGTCAGCAAAAGAACTATAGCTAAACTTAATAGTAAAAGGTAAACAATGAAAAAGGCACTGGTACTGACTACAATTGGATGATGGGAGGAATAAAACAAAACACGTTAATTTTATAATTGCCCGTAGAAGGTGTATTAGTTTGTAAATAGCTTTTATTGCTTCCATATCAAATAACCACAAAGTTAGCAGCTTAAAACAGCACAAAGTTATTATATCCCCATTTCTGCTGGTCAGAAATACGCCTGGGCTACGTGCCTTACTACGTGCCTTACTGGAGAGCCTGGGGGCGTAATTCGGGCTGTGGGCCGGCTGCAGGCTGGCTGGCTGGCTGGCCAGCGGGGCTGCCCCTCGTCTGGGCCCCTCTCCAGTCCTCACACGTGCCCCTTGGACCAGCAAGAGGCGTCAAATCCTTCCCACCCCTGGAATCCCTCTGATGTCCCCTCCTCAGCATCGCTCTTACTGTGCCCTGGAGAAAGTTCTTTGTTGCCAAGAGCTCTTACAGTTAGGTGGAGCCCACCCGGATATCCAGGATCAGCCCGTCTCACCGTCTAGAACCTTAATTATATCCACAAGTCCTTTCTGCCATCTAAAATAACTACTCGCAGGTTCCAGGGATTTAAAGCGTGGACATCCATGGGAGTTGCAGGAGGGTACAGTTCTATTGCAGAAGGAAAATGACAGGTGATACCCAAAGACACAGGGTGTTAAAGGCATTAAATGAGCTGTTATTACAAGGGTAACCGTTAAGAGGAAAACTAAAAACTCTCCTACATAAACAAAAAAAAAACAAGGAAAAGAGACCACATAATAAAAGACATTTAAACACATACACATAAAATACATGATAAAACTAATATATGTGACCAATCAATAAATGTAGACTAGTTTAACTTAGCTAGTGAAAGGGAAATGAGAGAGAGATTGGATCACAAAGCAAACCCAACTTTATGTGGTACATAAGAGACACACTTTAAACAAAGCAATTTAGAAGGGTTGAAAGTAAGCACGGGCAAAGGTATGCCAAGCGAATGCAAACTCAGGAGAGCACAAATCGTACTGCTCAAGTGGGACAAGGTAGAAATGAGGCAAAGACAGGCACTGCATGATGCAGATGTGTGCAATTCGGAATAAAAATATAATAGTTATGAACAGCTATGTGCAAGATAACATAGTAGCCAATGTTCCCAGGAGATGCAGGGAGAGAAAGAAACTTACCACTGGTACTGACTTGGAGTCACTTCTCTAAGTCCACAGCAAAGCAAGGGGACAAGATCTCAGGGTGGCTGTCCACCCTGGTAACAATTAAGACAGAGACACTGACTCCATGCCCACAATACACAACACACCTTCTTCGCAAGTGCTTACCGGGCAGTAACGCAAGCTGAGTGGATATTAGGGCCACCAGCAAAACCCATTAAAACCCAAAGAGGTCAAAAGAGAAGAGTCAATATTCTCTGATCAAAATGGAACTAAAACTAGAATAATAAAACCAAGAAATCAAAGACCCTCCACTTGGAAATTTTAAAAGTTTCTCCTAAACAGCTCTTAGACCACAAAGAAACTACAAACTTAACTTTCAGTTTCTAGACAGCAACAATAAGGGAAATCCATCCTATCAGATCTTACAGAACAACTCTAAAGTATTTAAATAATTTTTAAACAAATGCAAACAAATGAATCAAGCATACAAATCAAATGCTTCAAAAAAGGACAATATAATAAACTAGGAAAAAGCAGAGGGAATCATTAACTATAAAAGCAAAAAGTAATGAGATAAAGAACAGAAAAGTAGTACAATTAATTTAATAAAAATACCCAAATGCTGAACCTTTGAAGAAAAATTTTTTTAAAAGTAAACTAGTAGCTAACCTAACCAAGAAAATTTTTAAAAAGGAGCAAATAAGGAGAATATAATCACAGAAAGAAGGAAATTTAAAGAATCATAGCAAATAATTTTATTCAAGTCTATACAGATAAATTTGACAATCAGGATGAAATTGAGCATTTTCTAGGAAACAAGAATTTATAAAACTGGCCCCAGAAAAGACAGAAAATTTAAATAGAATAATTTCCATAGGTGAAATAAAAAAAGAAAAATCACGAAGACTTTTCTCCTCAAAACAAAACAAAAACAAACCAACAAAAAGGCACCAGGTTCCAACGGTTTTGCACGGTAATTCAATCCAGCCTTTAAAGATCAGGCAATTTACTGCTTCAAACTGTTACAGTGAACTGCTTAAAAAAGAAAACTTTTAAATTATTTTTACAATGCAAGTAAAATATCAATATCAAAACTTGAAAACATGCACACATAAAAGAAAACTACTGATCGTTACTTATGAAGAATAACACATAAACGCTAAATAATATATTAGCCAAAAGCATCCAGACGCACCTTAAAGGAATTAACATCAGGTCAAGGAATTCAAGAAGGCTCACTCTATCAGTACCCTTCATCACATTAATAGATCTAAGGAGAAAGTCACACAACCTTCCCATCAATGATCAAAAGCAATTAACAAAATCTAATGATGATTCTTTTTTTCTGAAGTGAACTTTCTTTCAAAATCAAAAAATAAAATACCAGATAAAAGGCAGCTTAACAAGTGATGAAAGCATCACTCCAAGAAAATTCTGTCCAGGCACTTTTACCTCATCTAATCCTAAAAAAAAAAAACGCCACTGTTCTGAACATTCAGAATCAATGATGATTCTTGATTTAAAAAAAAAAAAAAAGAAAGAAAAACCCTCCATAAACTAGGGAAGAGGCTCCCCGTTAGCACACTAACCTGCTCGGGGCCACGCTGGGGCTTCCCAGCAGACGCGCTGGCCGCCTTTGCCTGACGTTACACTGAAGGAACAGAGGCGCCAGCCCACACGCTGGGCAAGAGACAGACTAGAGCATTAAGCCCGTACAGGAAGGCTAGACAGGAGCACTGTGTACCTGGAAAACCCAAAGATAATCCACCAAAGATCAGTAGGAAAACTCAGTAAGACAGAAAGGACAAAATGACTACACAGAAGTCGAAAGCATTTGCACACGCCTACACAACTAGGAGAAAAGCCAAAAAGACTCCTTACGTAGCAAAAAAAGAATAAAATTCCCAAGGTTACAGAAAATGTAAAAACGTTACTGAAGAAGGCGAAAGACCCAACAAATAAAGACATACCACCATCTTGAAAAGGAAGACTCATTTTCCTGAAGATGTCACTCTCCTAGATTAATTTATGAATTGAACACAATTCCAACCAAAATCCAATCAGGTTTTAGGTGTGTGTGTGTGTGTGATATGGGGGGATTGGATAAAGAATAGACAAGCTAATTCAAAATTTATATGCAAAAATAAACAATCTAGAATAGGCAAAAAAAAAACTGACAAAAAAAGTGCAATTAGTTATTTGAGATTTTAAAACACCTCATCAAGCCTTAAAAAATAAAATAGCAGTTACAACCTCATAAACGAACAATGGAACAGACTACAACATCCAAAAACAGATCTAAATATAAACAGAAATTTAGTTAACGACTAACTAGACTCCAAATTCAGAAGGGAAGCTATTGGGTGATGTGGTAATTTGGAAGAGACAACTAGTAAATCGTCTGCAAAATATTAAGTCACACCATAGACCAGAATAAAAGATAAGTGAACAAAACCTTAAAAGTAAAGCAATGAAAACTAGAAGAAAATACAGGAGTCACCTTCAACTTGAAGAAAAGATATCCTTTCTAACTGTGATTTGAAATCCAGAAGCCGTAATATAAAAGTTAAAAAATATGACCACAAACATGCCTGTACAACAAGACAATAACAAAAACAAAATGGGTAAGAAAGCTGGAGGGCGAATGCCACCGTGGAAAATACCAGAATTCAAATCTCACTCAACAGGCCAATCTCTAGGGAAAAGATCCACAGCCCAGTTTTTAAAAAATGAACAGTCAACAAAGTTGACAGAGAAGGAAATACACAAATGGCTGTTCAACATACAAAAAAGATGCCAAACTCGTCCCAAAGGAGACGCAGATGCTGCCCTACCTGAGAAGACGAATCCAGAAGCTCGGTCCACCTTGTGTGGGCAGGGCTGGGGGCACAGGTGCTCTCACGGCTTCCTGGGGTGCCTAATGCAACACCCCGTTTGGTGGAACTTGGTGGTATATATCAAATCATATGAGTCATCTGACCCAGCACCACCACTTCTGAGAATTTGGCTCACATTAAACCATACAGAAGGACAGACATACAAGGTCATTCCCTCTGTGACAGGAAAAGATAGAAACTATGCTAAATTCCTATCACTAGAACACCTACAACTGCAGGCCAATCTACAACCGTCTTAAAATAAGAAGTGTAATTTACAAGGAAAAGGATGTCAGGACACGCATCTCCATGCCAACACAGAGCAGCTGCCGCAGGGGGCCTGACCCGCGGGCTCCCTCTCCACTGCCCGGCCCCCTGCAACTCCAGAACCAGCGGGAGAGGAGCCCTCGCAGGGCCAGGGCGCCCGAGCTCCTGCCCACGATGAGCACAGATGACACAGGTCCCTTCCGAGCCAAGTATTAGTTTCCAGCTTACGACCCCACAAGTTCTCTTTACCCCTGCGGCACAAAGCCCAGCACATTCCAGAGGGCCGCTGGCCAGCCTGGGGCACTGAGTACATGAGCACGGCCCCTGCCAGTCCCTGACGGTCACGTGCCTCAGTCGTGTTAGGCTGCGGATACCCAGGGATGCCTGTTACGCAGCAAAGCCTCTCCTCCGCAGTTATGTCCACGTCGGAGCACACCTCTGCCAGCCCTGCTCTGCTCACACAGGATGCCCTGCCACCCCACTCTGTGCCCCCATGACAGAGCCCTGCACACTGCCCGAGGGTCTCACATGCGTCTCTCCCACCGGCCTCTGAACTCTCTAGCACAGGTTCAACCTATCGAGATAGAGAGCCGCAGGCAGGTACAAAGGTGGGACGTGGTGGGTCCTGCCATGTGATACGCTCGGTGGCAATGGCCGCACCTACGGCAGCAGGCAGCTGGCACTGGGCAGCTCTGCCTCCATCTCCCCAGCTGTAAAATGAGGGAATGGATCCCATCTGAGAACTATCTTTCACTGCAGAATTGTTTCTTGAAACACAGCCGGGCTCAGAAGCTAAGACATGAGATGACCCAATCACAGCTGTTCCAGGTAGAGGAAGGAGGGAGGGGGCCCACAGCAGGAGGTGACCAGGGCAACCTTAAAACGCTCACGGAGGAGACCCTGCAAGCCAGGGTCTGTAATGTCATCAGAAGCAGCAGGGGAAAGACAAAAACCATGGGATGGACAGTCGGACATGACGGGCCTTGAGGCCTAGCCTGCCCTGTGCATGCCGCGGTCTGGGAGGCCTGCGCGGGCTCTCGGGGTCAAGAGGAAATGCTCACAGTGTCCCTGCTCTGATCAGAGGTTGGGGCCTTCATGCCGCAGGCTCTGAGCCAAGGGGGTGCCCACCAAGCACTCACTCCCTTGCAGTAGCTGGGGACCTCTGGGAACCCACATCTTCGCCGCCACGACCGCTCTGCAGTTGCGAGATGGGGCCAGCCACCCACCTTCTGTCGGGGGGATAGCGGTGTCCCCCAGTGGAACTGCAAAGAGGGGGTGAGCTGGCACATCCACAACTCTGCCCACCGCCGGGGCCCCCTAATCCCTCCTACCCTCCCCCAGCACCTCCTACACCTTGGAAGTAGGGGGTGGCCCTGGGATGCAGCAGAGCCAAGCACAGAAAAGGTGAGGCCACCACTCTCTAAGCCAAACTCAGCATGTAAATGCATCACCTTTCCCCCAGTGTGGGACATGACTCCCGGGGATGAGCCTCCCTGGCACTGAGGGATTACTACCATCACCAGCTGGTTATGCAACTAGAAAAAGACCTTGAGTAACAGGGGGAAATGGTAAAGACAAATGAGCTTATATGGCTAAGAGACTTCAAAATGAGTCAGGAGGTCATCAGAGGGGTGACGTTTAAGCACATCTCAGCAAGGCCCCAGAGAGAGCCAGGTACTGGTGCTACTGAGAACTACGGAGACAAACAGTGCCTTGCCAGTGGGTCCTACTTTGGAATTTGTGTTCCTGAGTGTGACGGAGTTGGACTCAGATGTGACCTTTCTACACATGCCTCTTCTGTCACTTTTACTAAACCTACAGTTGGCACTGGGGTTGTTGTATGCTCAGGAGACTTGAATCTCTGGACTGTCCATGTGCTAGCTGGGTCCTGAGCCTTAGCAAAGTTGCAACACCTACTCTCTAGGTCATTGGACTTAGCCAGGTCAGTTAAAGGGGAGGTGAGAATGGTCAACCACCACACCCGGGAACTGAGAGTGTCTACAATTGTAAGCAAGAGAATCACACCGTTAGCCATGTGGGACCTAAGCCCCCTCTTGATTTAGAGGTGGGGTGGACATCATCATCCACATGATACAGGAATATGGATTGGAGTGGACTTGCTGGTATTCCACTATAGAACTGTTGTGACTCTAGCAATGGAAGAAATTGTATCATTGATGTGTAGATGGTGGCCACAGTAATTGCTGAGGGCAGGGAGAGGGAGGAAGGGTGTGATATGGGGCATTTTCAGGACTTGGAGTTGTCCTGAATGATACTGCAAGGACAGATGTGGGACACTATATCCTGCCATAACCCACTGGATGGACTGGGGGAGAGTATAAACTACAACGTAAACTATGATCCCTGCGGTGCAGCAGTGCTCCAGGGTGTATTCACCAAATGAAATGAATGTGTCTTAATGATGAAAAGGGATGTTGATATGGGAGGAGCAGGTGTGGCAGGTGGGCAGTGGGGGATACAGGAAGGGGACCTCTTATGTTTTTTAACCTAATGTTTTCTGTGATCTATTTCTCTTTTTAATAAAGATGATACTATAAAAAATATTTTAAAAAATAAAACATAACAAAACACACACACACACAGGTGAGGCTGCACAGAAGGGTGCTGGTCAGCCTGCACCAGCACGAGCATTTCCTGGGCGCTGGCTGCGTGGGTTTTCCTGCGTAGGGCCACGGCCACAGAGCGGCCTCAATCCTGGCCCTGGAGGAGTGCTGGAAGGGCCAGGGCGGAAGAAAGGGCTGCAACGAGAAGCACGAGCCTGGAGAGGTTGTCACTGGTCTTCAGACCTCAGGCCGGGAGCTCCCGAAAGGCCTCGAGCAAGGCCCGGGAGCAGGCTGAGGGGCCCTCACCCGCCAAGTGGGTCCCCCGCCGGGCTGGCAGCAGGCCATTCCGGGAGGGGGTGGCTTGGGGTGGCCTGAAAGCCAGCCCACCGGCTTATTGGGCGGAGCGGCCAGAGTCCAGGCCGGAAGCTGGACCCCGTCAGCCCACGAGGGGCGGCGAGTGCCAAGTGAGGGAGTCGGGCTGCACGCTGGGGGCCGGGGGCCGAGCGACATGGCCAGGGCTGCACCCTGGCAGGATGCGCCGGACGCCAGAGTGAACCGCAGGGCAGGCAGCACCAGCCGGAATGCCCCTGCCATGGAAGCTTTTGTCCCCTCGGCCAGGAAGTACAGAACCCAGTGTCCCCAGCGGTTCCTGCCGGCCCCGGCCGCTCCCGCTCATTAGCACCCTCGGAGCAGCCGCACAGCAGGGAAGGCGGTCAGGCGCCAAGCGCTGGCTCCGCTCGTTAGCACAGAGGCGCTTCGTTTTCGGATGTCTGGAGAGATGGGTTCTGGGCTCCGGGTTTAAAATCACCCCTCTCCAAATACTTGGAAATCCTGGGTGGCGGGCAGCCAGCGGCAGCGGGTGGGGGGAGGCATGTACCCCTCTCCCTCCATCGCTCTGTTCTGGCACAGGCGCCCCGTGAGCCTCACCTCCCCGAGCCTCGATGTCCCCCTCAGAACGCTGCCCCTTGCCTCGCCCCAGTGACACGCTGCCCCCAGCCCCACCTCGGCCCCCTCGTCAAGGACAAATTGCTCATCCAGGGCAGGCACTCTGCACGCCCCAGACCCGGCCCAGGTCCGGCGGTGGTGGTGGAAGGCCAGACGGATGGCCCAGCTGTGGCCTGGCCCCAAGGCCCTGCGGGGACCTGGGGACTGAAGCCCCTCCTCGGGTCCAGGGAGCCAGCCGGGGGCCGCCGGCAAGCTTGTTCTCCCCGACGTCCGCTGGCTAGAGCGCAAAGCCTCCCAGCACCGTCAGCAGGGCAGCTGCCAGGCCCGGCTGCTTGGAGCCCTCGGGCCCCGGCAAGGTCCTGCAGGGCGTCCCCTCTCGAGGGGTACAAACGGGGTCGTCTGCATTAGCCTAACGCTCCCGGGGCCAGTAATGCCCGCCCACTCACAGGCGTCCCTCGCTGTCAGCGCACCCAGACGGTCCGCCCAGAAGACGCGGAGCAGGGATGAAGGCAGGCAGGGGTGGAGGGGCTCGGGCAGCGGGGGGTCAGATCCCACCCAGACACCCACCAGCCCCGTGATTCTGCAAGAACCGCTCCGCCTCGGACACTTTCCTCATCAAGGTCCATAAAGAGCCGAGCGTGTGCCTGGTAGAAGCCTGGGCGTCAGTAAGTGGTGACAACTATTACTATAATGACGTCAAGAGAGACGGAGGTGATGAGTCACCGCAAACGCGGGCAGCGTCACGGCCGTGCAGACAAGCAAGCGCCCTGGGGAGGGCAGCGGGGGCGAGGCTGACCGCAGGCTCGCGCAGAAGCGGGGTCAGGACCCCGACTCCCACAGCCCCAACCACACCTTGGGAATTCCTCACTGCGCCCCGCGGTGACGCCTGCAGAGGCCGAGAGTCGGTGGCCGTGTCGCAGGCGTGGAGACGAGACCCCCACCTCCTGCTGGCCACAGGACCAGCCTGACGGCAAGGGGCCGGGCACAGGCAGGTGTAATAATGGACGCCCTGCAGCTTAAGCACTGCAATTCTGTGTCCGAGGGACTTACTATTTCTGGACCTTGAGGCTTCTCTCGGGGAAAATGACAGGCAGAAAACAAGACCACCTTCCCTTGACCCAGCTGAAGGAAACGGTAAGAGTCCGCTGGGCTGGAGCATGCCAGCGGCGCACATGGGATCGTGGGGACCACTAGGCTGGACTGCCGCCTCCAGGGCCCCAGCCCCAGGGAGACGGGGACAAGGGGCAGTCCGCCACCCACCAGCCCCTCAACCCAGCGAGAGGCTCTACGGGGACACTGCCCTCACATTGACCTGGCCCAGGGCTGGAGCCATGGGGTGCGTGGCAGACTGGCCTGAGGACAGGGCCAGGACAGTGGCCACCTCCAGCCCAGGGCCCTGCGCCACAAGCCGTCTCGTGTCCTCTTCAGGCACTTGGGTGCAGGCTCACTTGACCATCCCGCGCAGGACCAAGGGCTTGAGGCCAAAGGCCAGGCCTTACCTGCCTCCCAAATGCGCATGGCCTGGCCCGAGCCTCCCCAGCTGGCCAGGCTGGCACTGCTGAGTTTTGCCCCAGCCTCCCACACCTGTGACATATGTCCTTCATGGCCTCCCAGGCTGGTCACTCACTTGAAAGACTCAGCTCAGGCCACACCAGCAGCCAGTGCCCCTCCGCAGATGTCTACTAGACCACTGGCTGGCACGCAAGCCCATGCGGGAGCCAGCAGCACCTCTCAATGACTGGGAGCACCTCTCCACGGTCCCTCAGCTGGCCACGTGATTCCCCAAATGGCAAAGGAGGACGTGGAGACAGTCCATGGACACGTCAGCTTCCCTGACCCACTACGTGGACGTGGGCGCACAGCCCCCGACCCACCCCTGGATGTGGGCACGCAGCCCCCGACCCACCACATGAATGTAGGCACAGTCCCTCACCCACCCCGTGGACGTGGGCACGCAGTCCCTGACCCACCATGTGGACGTGGGCACACAACCCCTGATCCATCACGTGGACATGGGCACACAACCCCTGACCCACCATGTGGACGTGGGCACGCCATCTGCCCGACGAGGCCAGGACGGCCTGCGGAGATCCCCACCTTGGCCCCACTACCTCCTCAGCCTTTGTACCAGGCCACAGAACGTCCTCCTGGGACGCTTCACCTCTCAGACAGCAGAGCCGACTGCAGGGGCCTTGGCTGCAGACCCCACCGCGGCAGACCCGCCTGCCTCCCTGCAGAGGCACCCGAGCCCACGGAGCTGGGGCACATGCCAGGGAGGACAAAGGGCTGCTCCAGTGAGCTCGGGTCGTGCAGCCGAGTGTGGCATCGTCTTCACCCTTGCCCCGGCCCTCGCCATGCCTCGAGCTGACAGAGAGAATCCCAAAGACGGCACGTCCAGCAGGACCACAGGGACAGACTCCGAGGACAGCCCTGGCTGCAGGCCAGGGGCCGTCACTCACCCGGTCCTCCCCTCGCAGAGCCGGGCAGGCTGGGCACTAGCACAGGGGGCGGTCTAGGGGAAGCGCCCTCCAGAGCCTGCCCAGCCCCGTGTAACTGCCATGCACAAAATCGGATTTTAAAACACGAGGAACTACAGCTGGATGGAGCCGCAGGTCAAATTCCACTTGTAGCAAATCACACAACCAAAACTAACCCAGTGACCACGGGTACACCTGAAAGCATTAAAACATTAAGAAGGCCGAGGCCTGAGGCACCTGCACAAACATCCCAAACGACCGCCAGAGCAACCAGGGCCCAGCCACCTGGGAAAGCCACACACGTCAGGCTGCGCAGACAGTGCCTGAGGGCTGAGGGGACGGGCCTCTCCACCTCGGTGCCTCTGCAGACGGCAGACCCCAGCAGCCTCCTCCCAGGGGCCAACTGAGTCACCAGACATGGGTGAGCAGTCCCCAGTGGGCAGAGCTGGTGGGTGCCATCACGGCGGAACGCACCCATGGTTCTGGCCGAGCCTGGCCGTCTCCCAGAGCCCACAGCGGGCACTGCAGGCTTGTCGCTGGGGCTGTGGTCCTCACGTGCGCCTTCCCCACCCAGCCGGAACGCGAGTCCCCACGCCCTGCTCAGAGCTCCCCGCCTCGTGAAGAGCACCCAGGCCCACACTGTGCGTGGGGTCCCACTGCTGGTTCCAGGTCCTGCTTGCTGATCCATCAAACCTGCCAGGGCGGCCCTGCTCTCGAGCCGAGCCCGGCGCTCATGACCCCAGGGGGGCCCAGACAGACCTTCGCGCCCGGGTGCACTGTCACAGAACACAGGCGCAGGTCCTTTCAGCACAACGGGGGAAGGTCTGTGCCCAGGGGAGCACCAGATGCGGGGCACTGTGGGCATCTGTGTGGGCGAGTGCCAGGGGCAGGAAGGCCCGGAGGGAGGGGATCCCACCACTGCCGGGCACGTGCGGGCATCCCAGGCAGAAGGCCGGGCACGGGCACACGCGCACGGGGAGAACACCTGCAACGTGCAGGAGACACGAGTTCAGCGCTGCAGGGCACACGCGCACGGGGAGAACACCTGCAACGTGCAGGAGACACGAGCTCAGGGCTGCAGGGCACACCTGGCAACAGGCCGGGCACGGGCACACGCGCACGGGGAGAACACCTGCAACGTGCAGGAGACACGAGTTCAGCGCTGCAGGGCACACCAGGCCAGCTGTGGAAGGGATGGCTCCAGCAACTGGCAGAAGGGGGACCCTGGCCTGTACCCCGCAGGCAGCCTCAAGGCACCTAAGGGCGCCTGCCCAGGAGCCCATCAGTGCCCCGGGCAGTGCCTGTGCCGAGGCACGGGAACCGCAGAGGGCGGGTGGAGACCCAGCAGCCCGTCCCACAGAACTCTCTGCAATGACGCAAGGTTCTGAACCTGTGCCGCCTCGTATGGCAGCCACTGGTCACCCAGGGCCACCGAGCATTTGAGGTGTGGCCAGTGGCTAGTGGCTACCAGACCAGACAGCGTGGGCGAGGCTCCAGGCCAGGAGGAGGGAGATGTGAGTTTGGGGACAACCAGTGGCCCCTGGGGGCTCCTGAAGCATCTCCCCAGGAAAGCAAGGATCAGGGCCACCTGGAAGTGCCTCAGGCTGGACGTCCCCAGCCCTCAAGACCCACGAGGAACCTTTTTTGGCCGAACGTCAAGAAAAGGGAAAGCAGGTGCCCTGAAGGAAAGCAGTCCGATCTTGCCCTCGGGCCGGCTCCCCACTGGCCGGGGGACGGCGGGCACCCCCTCCCCAGCGGGCAGCCTCACTCCCAACAGGTGGGGCCCAGGCGCCCCCCGCGCAGACCCTGCCGTCCCGGCCGCAGACCCGGGCAGCGCCCCGAGTCCCCGCCGTGGGGACGAACGGGCGCCTGGGCCCTCGACTCGGTGTCGGAACAGGGCACCCAGGAGGGCGGATCCCGGCGGAGGGGGCTGCACAGAGTTCCGGGAGCCCGGCGGCCGCGCCCCCCGCGAAGCCCCGCCCCCGCGAAGCCCCGCCCCCGAAGCTCCGCCCCCCGCCGACGGGGCCTCTGCAAGCCCCTCCCCCTCCCGGCCGCGCCCCCGGCGGGCCCGGGACCCCTAGCGCCGGCGCGCGCCGCCGCTCACCTGGCCCGGGAGGCTCGCTCGGGCGTCCACGGCGGGCAGGGGCGGCGGGGGAGGAGACGGCGCCCACACGTCACGAGGCGGCCCGCCCTCCGCCCCAGGGCGCGGCGGCCCCGCCCCTAACCGTCCCGTCGGCCCCCGCGCCTCCCGCTGGCCAATGGGCGCCCGGGGAGGGCCCGCCGAGCCTCCCGCGGCCGCCAACTCCAAGCCCCAGAGTGCCCCGCGCGAGGGCTCCGAAGCGGCGCGGGACGGTGGCGGGGTCCCGGGCAGACGCTCTCTCGCCCTCTCGCTGCCGGCCGCCTTCCCCGGGATGCCCGGGTCACCCTCACTCTCTGCGCCTCAGTCTCCCCATCTGTCAAAAGAGGGTGCTAAGGAAGAGTCAGGGCGAGGCTCCCACCCACGCTTCCTCCCGGGGCCGGGCTCCGAGCCCCCGACGTCCGCAGTGGAGCCCCGGAGCTTAGAGCGATCGCGGGTGCGTCTCAGAGCCCACGAGGAGCCCTGAGTCCCGGCTGCGCGGGGCGGCTCCGGGTGCGCCCGCCCTGGTGAGGTGGGCACCGGCGAGGCCGCCGTCTCAGGCAAACCGAGAGGGAGGAAACCGGCTGTCACCCCAGTGCGCGCTGGCGCAGTTGCTCTCGGCGAGGGCCCTGCCGTAAACCCATTTAGAAGGGGGGGGAGCTGGCGAGCTCAGTCAGGGAGCCCTGGACTCCCATAGCCGATATTTCGCAAAAGAAACCTTTGCCAGAGGTTGCAGCCTCGGAACAACCCCTTTGCAAAGTGGCCAGACTGTAGAGTATTGGGGCTCCCCTTCGGGTCCAGGCCTGTCAAGGCCACCTCTCTGAGCCTCTCCCCCCAGATGAACCAAGACCAGACCCGGGAATGAGAGCCAGCGTGATTCGCCCACTGCCCCATGCAGGAGGGTGCCTGTCACTCCTCTGCTTCCCAGGCCCTGGTTAAATGCCTGAGAGCCTGTGACAATTGGCTGGTGGCCCTTAGCGCCCTGATAGAGGTCTGCTGAGCTCCTGAGAAGGAGGAATGGTCCAGGTAGCCACGGG
This sequence comes from Dasypus novemcinctus, assembly GCF_030445035.2. Taxonomy (NCBI): domain Eukaryota; kingdom Metazoa; phylum Chordata; class Mammalia; order Cingulata; family Dasypodidae; genus Dasypus; species Dasypus novemcinctus. The sequence goes on from NC_080686.1 coordinate 105,678,864, forward strand.
CTACCTGGAGGGATGTACAAGGGAGTGTCACGGCAGCCCAAAGTGTATCTCACAGAGGGGCTGGGCTAGGGGCTCTCTGCAACCCAGAATTTTTACCCGTTTGCAGGGCATGGTGTCAGCCTCCAGTTCCTGACACTTAGATCTTAAGCATGTGTTCATATGTGGGGTTGTGTGCACATGGCGCATGATGTGTGTGCATGGGTGCATGTGAGCCAGCTCTGTGAGCCTGTGGCTTGTATGAGCAGGCACCAGGGTGTGTGTGAGGGTGTACCCATGGGCTGTGTGCACGTGGAAGTGTGCCTGTGGACACTGACCATCTGCCTGAGCACGAGGGTGTGTGTATGGGCCCTGGGGGGGTGTGTGACCCAGCACTCTCATGCACATATCTGTGCATGTGGCAGCTGATTTTATCCAGGTTCTTGGCCATGCTGCCAAGATGAATTTCAAGAGCTTGCCGGGTGAGTTAGGTCAGTAATTTATTCAGGTAGGAAGGGAAGAGAAATGGGAGAGAATAATAGAGCAGGGGGCCCAGGTAGAGAGGAAGGGAGTGAAAAGGGGTAAAGGGGGCTGATAAAGAGGCTACAATTCCCCATCATAGATTATAAATCCCCAGGTTTACTTGCGTGGCCATGTGACAGAGGAAAAATGGCGAGGGCAACACACACAGGGCAGGACAGGTCCACAGGCAAGAGCGCACTCTCAGGCTGTGCCTGGCTTTTAAACTGCTAATTATTCCACCCCTTTGCTAATGGCAGGGAACCAGGTTCCAGCTGCTTGCTGTTTTGATTGGTTACCCCACCCATCAATTCCTTAGTGAGGATCCAATGATAAAGTCCTTCGGGAACATCGGGGGGCCTTTCTTTGCATCCAGAAGTCTTTGTTCTGGATAGCAGGATTCTGGAGGTGGGGGTGGGGGTTACTGATGTCCACATGGACTCTGCCAGGTTCCAATCCGTCTATTAATTCCCTATCTTACTAGCCTGCTTCACCAGGCTGAGGATGGGGGAGAGATGCATGGTGGAGGCCCTGCCTGCCGGCCATCCCCTGATTTGTTATCACAGGAGAAAACAAATCCCTGTTCGTTTATGCCCATTCACTCGACAGTGTTTAACTTTACCCAAGTCCTATGTTCCTGGAAAATGACTCATCGCAAAGAACCAGCCTCCTTAGGTAAGACTTGACAGGTGACCCTTGTTTACTTATCACCAGGCCAGACCAGCCTCTCCTTCGCCTCATAAATGGCTAGAGGGACTGCTTTTCCCCGCTGATCAATAGAAACAAAATGCTTGTTCACCAAAAGCTCACACTTCTCCCCTTCCCCAGGCCCCTGAGCTCCAAAGATGCATCCAGGAAATAGGCTCTTGACCTAACACATCCCGGCCCTGCTGGCTGATTCTGCCTGGCTTTCACCCCCTTCCCACACCGGCCCCTTCCTCTCTAGAAGAAAGGCCTGCCGGCCTGGCCCTTGGGCTGCTTGTGCACCTCGAAGCCAGACCTTCTCCCTACTGCAGTCGCCCCTCCCAGTTCCAAGCGTCCTTTGGAATAAATTCTGTCCTTGCCAAGTCCAGGTTTGCTCCTCTCTTGTCACACTCGAGCCCAGCACCGTTCCCAGCAGCTGGGTGCACCCGTGTGTCTTACCCGCTGGGTGACGGTGACAGAATCCTTGAGGGCAGGCCCAGGGGACTCGGGTTTGCGTTCCCAGCACTCAGCGGAGCCCCTGGCATCTGGCCCAGCCTCTAAGAGCATGAGAAATGAACAGGTGAGACAGGAACTGAACTTGTATGTGCTTATTTTTCACACACTGTTCCTCGTGTAAACAAAACCAGGAAACAGCGGGCAGCGCCTCGTGTTCTAACACCAAACCTCACCCTTATTTTGCTGTGTAATGTTGAGCAGGTGACACACCTCCCTGCCCAGGAACACAGGCTGGGTAAAGGAGCGTGGCATTTGGGCGAGGGTGGCACGCCAGCCCCGCGCCTGTGGGGGGGGGGGGCGTGGTAACTGCTTCCACCCCATCCTCAAGGACCCGCCCCTGGCACAGACCCAGCGCGTAGGAGGGGTTTGACCGAGGCAGCCCACCCCATCATCATCGAGACCCAATCTGCCTTCTGGCACCAGGCTTGTAGGAAATCAACCACGGCAGGAAACTTGTAACAGTCTCCCCAAGTACTTAACACCAAGCAGGAGTGGAAAAAAAAAATCCACTGAAAGGAGTTTTGTCTTGTTAATTGTCGCCTCCACTGAAGGATGGGCTTCCAGGAGCAGGCAGAGCCGCCTAACCCTCCATCCCTGAGGCAGGAGGACAGCAGGTGGGGCTGAAGGAGGAGGGAGGGGCTCCCAGGAGCACCTCAGGTCTCGCTTCCCACCCACCACCTGGTCTTGCTATCTGGAAACTTCCCCTTTCCTTTCTTGCCAAATCTTTTCTCACAAAGCCTATCCTCCACCTTACTGTTCATTCATTTATGCATCCAATGAACCTTTACTTCCAATGTCAGGTAACAGGCCCTGGAGATACTGCACAAATAGATTCTATGGCTGATGGCAGAAAACCCCAAACCACAGTGTCTTAACAAACAGAAGTTTGCTTTTGACTCACATTCAAGTCCAAATAGGCAGTAAGGCTGGAAGGGTAGCCCCACAATCATCAGGCCCCCAGACATCTTTAAACTTAATTTTAAAATGGGCATTCTGCCTCATGGCAAAAGATGGCTGTTGAATCTCCAGCCGTCTTGTCTGTTTTGCCAGTCCGCAAGAAGGAAAACTGGACAGCGCAAAGGCATGCCTGCCCCACCCAGTTAAGCACATTTCCTGGATGTCCCGCACAACACATCCACTTATTACCCCTTCCCCCTTGGCCAGAACTGGGTCCCTTGGGAGGAAATGTCTTCAGCCTGGGGGTCAAGTTCACAGCTAACGTCTGGGCTTTTGTGTTGGTGACAAGAGGAGAAGGAGAACAAGGGTTATCTAGCAGACCGCACCAAGACACAGCCCTTGCCGCCAAGGTGTGCGCCACCTGGCAGGCCGGCCACCGACCACATCTCACGAGGCCCATTGAAGCCGGCTAGAAAGATCGGGAATCCATAGACGGATCTGGAACATGGCAGAGAGTCCACGTGGACATCAGTAACCCCCAAGGTGACTGCTGGAAGACCCCCCCCAAGATTCTGCCATTAGAACAAGACTTCCTCTGGAGGCCAGGAGAAGCCCCCGGGTACTCCCCAAGGACTTCATCACTGGGCCCTCCTGGGGGATTGATGGGTGGGGTGATCAACCAAAACAGCCAACAGCTGGGCCTCCTCCAGTGCCTAGCAAAGGGGGGGAATAATTAACAGTTCAAACGGCAGGCGCGAGGCCTGAACTCTCTCCCCTTGGGACCCCAGTTCTGGCCACCTTCTCCCCCTACATGGGTCAACATGCAAGTGAAACCTGGGCATTTGTAATCTATAATGGGGAATTGTAGTCTGTAGATCAGCCCTCTTTATCACTTTTCAGCCCCTTTCTCTCTAACTGGGTCCCATTATCTGTTATTTTCTCCCATTTCTCATCCCTCCCACCTTAATAACTTACTGGCCTAACTCACCCGATGTGTTCTTGAGATTCATTTCTGCAGCCTAATCAAGAACCTAGACACAATCCGGTGCCACCACCAGTGTGGACGTGGGGACCCAGCTTAGGCAGGGGATCAGGGAGGCCTCCTCAGCGACAGGATAGCACCGAGGTATCTGCCCGGCCTGGAATGGAGAAGCCTTGGGAAGAACTTGAGGGGGTTGTGAGCGTCCTGCGGGCCACCTGGCAAGCACAGAGCCCAAGGATGTGTGCGTGGAGCGGTCTCCCCTCCTCCGTGAGACCGTCCCGGCCTCTCCCACCAGCACATCCCCAGCACTCCTGCCACTCTGGACAAGCCTGTCCTGGGACTCCAGCCCGTGTCTCCTGAGGCCCCAGCAGGACTGGCCTCCAGACCGAGCTGCCCCCCTCAACACTCACAGCATGTCACAGTCACAAAATCAGGGACCCACGGAGTCTTCAGTGAACCACAGGGAACATCAGAGAAGATTTGTTAACCCTTCACGTGGCAGTCCATAGTAGGTAGTTTAGCTCTGATTACGTATATTGCTGTGTGTTCACTGCTTTGCACGTGAGACCTGGAGCCTGAATGAGGCTGCAACCCAGTGAGGACAGGGAGCACGGCAGATGGGCGTCCTGGCACTTGGTTCCTTGCTGAATACTGAGTAAGTCGACCTTCAGTGATTATGTGGACAATGAAGCTGAGAACGGGAGGAGATGTGGGAATGGATGAGTAGATGGTGATGGAGGATGGATGGATGGTGATGGAGGATGGGTGGATGGTGATGGAAGATGGGTGGATGGTGATGGAGGATGGGTGGATGGTGATGGTGGAGGGTGGATGGTGATGGAAGATGGATGATGGGTGGATGATGTAGGATGGGTGGATGGTGATGGAGGATGGGTGGATGGTGATGGAGGATGGGTGGGTGGTGATGGAAGATGGATGGATGGTGATGGAGGATGGGTGGATGGTGATGGAAGATGGATGGATGGTGATGGAGGATGGGTGGATGGTGATGGAAGATGGATGGATGGTGATGGAGGATGGGTGGATGGTGATGGAAGATGGATGATGGGTGGATGATGTAGGATGGGTGGATGGTGATGGAGGATGGGTGGATGGTGATGGAGGATGGGTGGGTGGTGATGGTGATGGAGGATGGGTGGATGATGATGGAGAATGGTGATGGTGGATGGAGGATGAGTGGATGGTGATGGAGGATGGGTGGATGGCGATGGAGGAAGGAAGGAAGGAGAGAGGGAGGAAGATGGATGGGTGAGAGATGGATGGATGATGGACAGATGGATGGATGATGGGTAAATAGTGGATGGATGAGGATGGAAGAATGGAAGAACATTGATGATGGGTAGATGGATGGATGGATGATGATGAACAGATGATGGATAGAGGAAGGAAGGTAGGAAAGAAAGAATGAGAAGAGAAGCATGTGAGGGAATGCAAGCCTGACTCCGGCAGCAGCTGACCCTGGGCACTGGCACTGCTCCCCCCTGGCAGCTGTGTTTCCCAGCCTCCCTTGTGTTTCCAGGGCCCATGGCCACGTGGCCGGTCCCAGGTGCTAGAATGGGAGAAGTGAAGCACACCTCTCCCAGGCCTGCTGGAGACCTGCCGGGCAGTTTTTCCGCACGCGTCTTCCCCGTCCAGGGAAGCAGAGGTGCTCAGCCGCTGTGGGGCTCATGCTGAGCAGAGGAGCCCCGAGGGGGACGGCGCCTGGGTCCCTGGCCACTCTCTTATCCTGAGGGGACTGAGACGAGAAGACAAAGGTCAAGCTGCGACGTGGACAGGGCTGCAGGCGCCACCCCTGGCCTCGGGCTCAGGCATCCACAGAGGACTCGGGCTCGGGGCCTTGCCAGCCCAGCATGATTTCAGCAGCTGGGAGAGGGGAGGTCACTCCTGTCACACAGGTGTAGGAGCGAGGAGTTTGAAAACTCAGAAAAACCAGCGAGGACGGGAAGGAACTCACAGGGGTGGGGGGAAGGGAGGGACGTGAGACTGATGAGAGAGGTCACGCTGCCCTGGGCCTGCCAGGGCAAAGGGGCACCCCATCGCCAAGGCCGGGCCCGAGCAGTCCTACTGTGCCCTGGGCTTTCAGCTCCTTTGGGGGAGACATTCCGTTCTCTCTGAGCCGGACTCACGCAGGGCAGGGAGCCCTCTCTGGGGTGGGGTCCAAGCCGGGTCCCTTCCTTGGGAGACAGAGGGCGAACTTAGCCCTTGCCCGCCCCCACCGGCTTCCCCCAGGAGCCCTGCAAACACAGCAGTCTCCTCTCGTTGGCACGTGTTCATTGCGGGACGAAACAGGCCTCCCCCCCTCCTCTGCACCTTGGCACCTGCCTGCTGAGCCGGCCGGCCGTGGCCCTGGCCAGCAGCTCCGGCCTCATGGCCCCCTGCTGTGGCACCTTGAGCCATGTGGAGAATGCGGCTGGAGCGCTGGTTCCACCCCCTGCCTGCCAGGTGACGGGGCATGTGGTGGTTTGATAAGGTTATGAATACAAAAATAGGTACTGGATTATGTTGTAATCTGATCTATTGCTGGGCTTGATTGAGTTATGATTAGGGCTTTGATTGGGTCTTGTCATTAGGGCATCGAGTCCCCACCCCTTGGTGGGTGGGGACTCACAGATAAAAGGCATGGTGAAGGACAGAGTGGAGGGGTTTTGATTTCCGAGTTTTGATGTTGGAGTTTGATGCTGAAGCCTTAAGCTTGAGCCCAGGGAAGTCAGCTCACAGAGGAAAGAGAAGCCAGCCCCAGGAAGAGAGGACCCTGAGCCCAGGAAGAAGCAAGCCCTGGGAAGAGAGGAGCCCTGAACCCAGAGAGAAACAAGCCCTGGAAGGGAGGGACCCAGGAAGCCTGAGCCCTGGCAGACGTCAGCAGCCCTCTTGCTCCAACACGTGAAAATAGACTTTGGTGAAGGAAATAACTTATGCTTATGGCCTGGTATCTGTAAGCTCCTACCCCAAGTAAATACCCTTTATAAAAGCCAACCGATTTCTGCATTTTGCATCAGCACCCCTCTGGCTGACTAATGCAGGGCATGTCAGGTGCCTGCCCCGAGCCTCAGCTTTCTCATGCGTGCACTTCAGACCAGAACACTCCCTGCCAGCGGGAGCTGACCTGCCACTCAAATGAGTCAACTCCAGGGAGCCCTTCAACAGCTCTCAGCAGCCTGGGAACATGCGAGTCGACCCCAAAACCCGGAGTGGGTGCCAAGAGCCGACAGCACGCCCCGGAGGTGAGAGCAGGCGGGGGCTGCCTGCCCTCGTGGGAGACAGACAGGCCCGAGGAGCATTTGCTGGCTCGGAGCTTGGCGCCCAGAAGCCTGAAACCAAGGCACGTGCAGGGCTGCACCTTCTCAGCCGGGGAGGCTGGCAGTCCAGCCGCAGCACCTGCTCCAGCTCATGGGGGTCTCTCCCCCCGCCCCGGCCCCGCCCGTCTGGATTTCCTCTTCGAAGGACCCCGGCCACCTTGGGTTCAGCCCGCCCTGATCCAGGTGGGCCTCACCTTAGCTGACAACTCCACAGATCCTCTTCCCAAGCGGGGCCGCAGCCCCGGGGCGGGGACGTGAAGGCGTCTTCGCTGGGGTGCGCCCGGGCGGCCTTGCCGACCCTCCAGCCCCCAGGAAACATACACACTCGCACACACCCAGGGACACACACACTGCACACCTGCACACGTACGCGTCCACACACCCACTCATCCACAGGCACACACCCGCACACATGCACACACACTTCCCCACGTGCACACACCTGCACGCATGCACACGCCCGCACACACACACGCACCCTTGTGATCACACACACTCGCACCCATTCTCACGCTCAGTCAGGAGTTGACTTCCGTGTGCTTCCCCCGACTGCTACATGCGGGGAAACATGGTAATAAGATGCTAATGAGCAAAGGTAAAAACCGGGGAGAACAACATTTTGCAAAATCACAACACTTTGTCCTTCCAGGGGCTCCCCCGGCTCCCCCGTGAGCGGGTTGCCGAGCCTCACGCCGGTGCTGCGTAGGCGGAAGGACCTGCGCGGCGGTGGGAAGGGCAACTGCCAGGGCGCCCACCCCCGGGCATGTTGATGGAGACGGAGGGCCGGCCGGGCGGCGGGATGGGGGCAGCGCAGCCCCCAGCCCCTGCATGGGCGCGTCCCTATTCTGCTCAGGCGAGACCCCAGCCCAGCGGGGTTCCCACTTTGGTCTGGTTTGGGAACTTGTGGTCCCCGTCCTGCCCAGATCCCATCCAAGTTCCACGTCCAGCATGCTGGACCCTTCCAATGCTTCCCCCTGCCCCCGCACACCACCCCCAGCCTCCCGCCGGCACGCAGCCAAGCCCCTCTGCCCTGAACAACCTGGTGACGTGGTTTCAGCCTGGAGGGCTGGGTGGAGATGCCCCCTGCTCCAGGGAGCCTTCCTGGCTCTCAGCCCGGGTCTGGGGCTCCTCCGATGTCGGCAGACCCTACACTTCCCTCAATCCCGGCACTTGCACCCTCCGCCGCCAACCCCCAAACTGGGGAGCTCCTCGTCGGTGAGAATGGGCACGTGGTTTTCCGATGTAACTTGGTGAATGAATGAAGCAATGTGTGAGTGAATTCATGATGGGCTCAGAGTGGCAGAGCTTGGAGATCATCTGGAATATTCCAGAGAAACTGAGGCCCAGAGCAAGGAAATGTCTTAGCAAGACTCCAGGGTGCAGTCCCCTCCCCCGGGGTGCTCCGCGTCGGTGAGATGAGATAAAATCCCTGCCCAGGTCACCCCCTAAACACACTCGTGTGTGCACACACCTGCAAATGCATGCTCGCTCATACTCACGCACACACTCAGCCCGCTCCTTTCAGCCGAGGGAGAACTTGCTCCCAGCTGGATCTGCCCGAGGCAGGCTGGGGGGCAGGAGCACGGGGCCCTAGGTGGGAGACCACGGGTGGAGGGTGACCTGGGTGGGAGCAGGAAGAACCCTGAATCTCCCCGTGACCCTAATTTAGAGACTCTACTATTCGCTTCTTCCTTCCACAAGATGTTACAGGCCTCACTGTGGCAGGTTGTAATGGAAGAGAAATGGGGGGGCGGGGAGTTGGCAAAGGCTCGAGGGGAGCCCAGCAGCTCTGCCACGGCAGCGGCCGGCCCAGCTGAGCGCATCTGCGTGGCTGGCATCACGTCAGCAGCCCACAGGGGCGTGTTTAACCGCCCCCGTTGATCAGAGACAGAAACTGTGGCTCAGCAGGTGCCGGTGGCTCAGGATTCGAATCCATCGCTGGTTTGATGGCAGGGCAGTGGCTCAGCACCCCTGAGCAGGATTCCGGGTTTCGGTAAATCTCCGGAGACCGTGACCACACATCTCCAAGGGGACAAAAGGTGGACGTGTGGGGGTCGTTCTGGCTGGAGGGGTCCCTTGGCAACCCTGCGGTCACTGGGCAGTGGGCACCACCTGTCAGCAGGCCCCTGGTGCCTGCAGGCCTGGAGGCCGGCGCCGAGGTGGTTCCCGAAACGTGAGGAACAAGGAGAGAAGAGAAGGGGGCCTTCTCCGCGTCCCCGCCTTGCGGACGCCCCCAGGTCCCTGCCCCCTCTCTGCCCTGGGCCCCTCCTACCCACCTCTGCGCCCCCACCCAGCGCTGCTGCCCTGGAGAGGCGGCCCGTGTCCCCGGCGGGCCCGCTGCCCGGCCTGCCCTGGCGAGCGGTGGGGTCCCCGAGGCAGGGGCGCACTGCGGGGCGTGGATGACAGTCCCGCTGAGCCAGGCCCCCTCCTCGCGCAGGGCCCTGAGCTAAGCCTCGCCACCTGTCCCTCAGTTACTCGTGGGGGCCACGGCGCCTGAGACTGACCACAGGGGATCCGCGCGTGGGGGCGTGGCGCAGACGGGGCTGCACAGGCGCCCCGGGGTCCTCCGACCCGCGCTGCGTGGCCGAGCCCCAGGCTGGGGGGGGTGGGCTACTTCCCTCTACAGAGGCGGGGACGGCACCCAGAGCTGCCCGCGGCCTGGCCAGGTGGTGACGCCAGGAGAGAAGCCGCGCGAGGCTGTCTGGGGAGGCGCGGTGCTCCCTGCACCCCGCCGAGGACCCCCCGTTTGGCCCCTTCTCTCCGGTTCGCTCATTCAGTCACTCCACAAACAGTTCTGCTCGCCAGACACTGGCCCAGGCTCCGGGAGGCAGCGGAACGGCCTCGGGGTGGACAGACAGACGGCCTCCGCGGGAGCTGACCTCGCCTCTCGGCGGCCGGGTGGGAGGGGTGCCGTCTGTTCTCCGCGCCACAGGAGGAGGGGGCTGTGGACCACCCCGTGGGCGGGGAGATGGGCTCTGTCCCGGGTCTGCGCTGAGGGTCCGCCCCCCACCCCCCAGGCGCCGTGCGTCCCCCTACCCCCAGGGTCCCGGCCTGGGTGGGCGCGCTCCTCACGGCCTCCCCCCGGTGACGGCGGCCGGCCGGGGGCGGGAGGCGTCGGGGAATAGCGACTGTACTTGGCGAGCCTTGCTGTATTTACAGGGCTTGACGGAGATAAAAATAAAGTGAGGAGGAGCCCGGCTGAGTCACCGCAGTGCGTGTCACAGTGTGGTCTCGCTCCCGCGCTCGCTGGGGTTCGGAGCCTCGGTGGGACGGCGAGGGGGCAGGGGCACGCTGGCGCCGCCCACTGCAGGCCAGGCGGGGCCTGGGCCCGGAACTGCACGCAACAGGATTGCTGCTGGGGCGTCGGCAGTCCTGTGTGCTGGTAGGAGGCCACCTGAGCTGGCAGCAGGGTCCCCCGTGTTCCCCTGCCCAGACGTACCTGATGCCACACCTGTGCCAATGGGATGTCTGCTGAGGGTCAGGGCCCAACATGTGACCAGGACTCAGCATGTCAGTAGGGCCAGGACTCAGTGTATGACCAGTGCCAGGGCCCAGGGTGTCACCAGAATCAAGGCCCCAAAGGTGACCAGGATGAGGGCTCAGCATTTGACCGGGAATAGGGCTCAGCCTGTGAGGAGGGTCAGGGCTCAGCACGTGACCAGTACCAGGGCTCAGTGTGTGACCAGGATCAGGGCTCAATGTGTGACCAGGGTCAGGGCTCAGCATGTGACCAGGACCAGGACTCAGTGTGTGACCAGGATCAGGGCTCGGCATGTGATCTGGGTCAGGGCTCAGTGTGTGAGCAAGGCCAGGGTTCAGTTTGTGATGAGGACAGGGCCCAGCATGTGACCAGGATCAGGGCTCAGTGTGTGATCTGGGTCAGGGCTCAGTATGTGACCAGGACCAGGGCTCAGTGTGTGATCAAGGCCAGGGTTCAGTGTGTGATCTGGGTCAGGGCTCACTCAGCCTGTGACAAGGGTCAGGTTCAGTGTGTGACCAGGATCAGGACTCAGTGTGTGAAAAGGGTCAGGGCTAGCGTGTGATCTGGGTCAGGACTCAGTGTGTGACCAGGACCAGGGCTCAGTGTGTGATCAAGGCCAGGGTTCAGTGTGTGATCTGGGTCAGGGCTCAACCTGTGACCAGGGTCAGGGTTCAGTGTGTGAACAGGGTCAGGGCTCAGTGTGTGATCTGGGTCAGGGCTCAGTGTGTGGCCAGGACCAGGGCTCAGTGTGTGATCAAGGCCAGGGTTCAGGGTGTGACCAGGTCAGTGTTCACCCTGTGCCCAGCATTGGGTCCACCCAGTCCAGGGAAGCAGGTGCCACCACAAGCCTGAGCCCAGGTGGGTGCAGTGCCCCAGCCCCTCTCCTAGAAACTGCCATCATCTGCAGCGTCCCCATCAGGCCTCCCAGGGTCTGGATCCCCCCTGCGCCTCCAGGCCGAGTCCGTGGGGACGTGGGGACTGCTGTCCTCCCTCTCTAGCCTCCCCACCCCGTGTCCTCCAGAAATCCCGCTCCTGCCCGTTCCGCTGCCGGCATCTATTTTTGCTCTGAGCACGGTTGCTGTAAGTCAATCCCACGTAAGTCACAAGGCTCTCGGAGCTGCAGATCACCAGGGAGAAGCGCAGCCTCCGGGCAGGCAGGGCCTCCCGGGCGGGTGCGCACAGTAAGCGGAGGGGGATTCCGTGGGGGCCCCGCCTCCCCGTTGAGTGTCCAGCTGGGGGTCTCTCTGGCAAAGGCCCTCGGGGGGAAGGAGCCCAGGGCCGCCCGCTCCCAGGGCTCGTCGAGGTGGGCTGCAAAGGCGCGAACCCCCGGAGGGACGCCTCTGCCGTGCCATCCTGACCCCGGAGCCCTGGATGGGCGGGGGCTCCAGAGGGCGACGCCGTGCCCGCCCCATCCCAGGCGATGGTCCAACAGTGTCCGCAGTGCCCTTCCTGTGGCTGCTTCTGAGCAGAGCCCCTCTTTCCCGATGGGACCCCTGCTGTAGGGCCAGGTGGAGACCCCCAGCCACTTCTGTGTCTCTCTGAGAGCCGCTGCATCGGTCCATGCAGCTCTGGAAGGCAGCGGCCACTGGCCGGGGAGCGGGGAGTAGACAGGTGTGGAGAGACAGGCGTGAGCGCCAGGATCCACCCATGCCTGCAGCTGGAGGGTCCCAGGAGGGGCCCGCATTCCTTTTTCCTTGAGCTGCTGGGTTGAGTTCCTGCCACTCTGCCTCGAGAAATGGATTGGGCTGGGATGGGCTCTGTGGAGTGGGGGACACGTGTAAGTGGGGGTGCTTGGTGAGCTAAAGGGCTGCCTGGCAGCTCATGCGCCCTGACGTTTGCTCAGGGCGTCGGCCCTGAGGCGGTTGGTAAATTACCTGCTGTGCCCTGGCTGATCCTTCCAGCTGTCACCCCAGCCGTGCGGGGTGGTCTCTGGCCCCCGTGACGGGGCAGGGGGTACCCGTCCACGGCTGACCGGGGCCCCGCTGGCTCCCCTGGGTGGGGCAGAGACAAAGGAAGGAGCAGGGAGCCACGGAGGGCAGGGCTGGGTGGGGAGACCCTGTGGGAGTTGAGTGTGTTTCGTTCTCCTTCGTCGTCCCCTCACCCAGCGCGGGCACGCGGCAGGCGCTGGGCAGCGTTTTGTTGCCTGACCCGCCAAACAGGAGGAGTGGAAACACTCTCAAAGCCCCGGGAGAAGCCGAGAGAGCAGCCCGTCGCCAAGCCACAGGGCTGCCGGCTCCCCGGCCCCGCTCCAGGCTCCTGGAGACACGACGTGCCCAAATGCCCTCCCCCGGGTCCCCAGAGTTCCCAGCCGGCCGGCCCCGAGCAGCCTCTTCCCTCCGCTGCACCTGCTTGCCCTCCCCGGCGCCCTCAGCCCAGCCCACCCTCCAGGGAGGGGAGCTGGACCCCGAGGCCTGGCCGCCCTCGGCCGAGCCCGCAGGAACGTACATGTGTGCGAGGGGGGCCCCCCTTTCAGAGACAGGGAAACTGAGGCTCAGAGAAGCTGCCCAGCTGCTGGGGCCTCCCGGGAAGCAGGCTGCGTGAGCCTGGGCGCAGTTTTTCTGGGTCACGGCCTCTCCCTCCTGCGTGGCCAGAAGGGCAGGGGGCCTGGCGGGCGCTGGACGTGGACGGCACCCCCTGTGGCCTCGTAGAGGTGCAGCCACAGCTCTGGGTGGTGTTAGCTGCACCTGGGAGGTGAGAATGGGGCTGTGAGGTGCAGGGACGGGGCAGCTGCATTGGAACGGGGGCGAGGGGGAGGGGGCCATGCGGGGCCTCCCGTGCGGGCAGGGAAGCCACTTCAGCCTGGGGAGGCCCTGGACACCACGCGACCCCAGGCGCAGATCCTGGGGCTACCATAGGGCAAGGTCAGCACCCCACGAGGCCGACCTCCCACCCCGGGGGTGCCCCCACCTCTGCTCGCCCCAGCCTCTCTGAGTCTCCCCTTTGAGGGGTAGGGCTCCTGGGCAGACCCCCCTGCCATGGACTCTCCACTTGGGCCTGTCGGAGCCCCACGGCCCAGCTGCATCTCCCCCAAGGGACCCTGGAATCTGCCGTGAAATCCCCGTGGCACCCCGTAAATGCCCACCGCCCGCCCATAACCAGCTCTGCGTGCGGGAACATAAGCCCACCCCAGGGCGTCCCCAACCCCCAGCAACCCCCCAGCTCGCACCCCTCCCTCACCCGCCGGGTGCACGGCTGGCCCAGCGTGAGTGTTGTGTCCCCCAAATGCCAGGGCAGGCCTCGCCTGCCGCCCTCCGAGGGCAAGGACCCGCGTCCAGCTCCCAAGTCCGAGCAGCCTCAGCTGGGCCCTGGGGTGCAGCCCTGACCCTGCGCCCTCCTGCACCCCCCGCTGCGCTCTGCGGCGCCCCTCCCGCGCCGCCTGCTGTCCCCGGTCAGCGGCTCAGGGCTGGCTGCCAAGATCACGTGGGGACCGTGGGCACCGCCTGCTCGGGCAGCCCGGAGCAGCGCCCAGGGCTTTGGGGGTAGTGGGTGTACAGGTCCCAGGCGTGAGGGGACGGCGTGGGGTGTGGCTGGCGCTGCGGGGACGGCATGGGGATGTGGCTGGCACTGGGGGGACAGCGTGGGGGTGTGGCTGGCGCTGGGGGGACGGCGTGGGGGTGCGGCTGGCACCGGGCCTTGGATCTGCCTGGAAACCCCCGCGCGGTCCCATCTAGGTCGCACAATATCAACGGGAAGTGGGAGGAGGGGGGTCAGCCCACGCCCCCTCCCCTCCCTCAGGGAGGCGGGTCCTCCCCTCCCACCCCCGATCTGGCCACCGCCCCCCCCATGTCCCCTGCTATGAGAGGGACCACGCCCTCCCCCAGGAGCACAGCCAGCCGGGGGTCTGGGACCCTCCCAGCGCGCAGGTGGGGGCTTCCCAGCCCTGCTCACCTGGCCCCCCTCTCCTGGGGTCTCCAGCACGGCACACCCCCAACATGGGCCCGGGGCGTGGACCCCACCTGCGCTCCCCTCCCACGCCGCCCCCCACCCTGCCGCCACCGCATTCGGTTTAGACCCCTGTGGCCCACCTGCCGCCGTCGGCCCCGCGGCCTGACCCGTGGTCCTGCCTCAACGTCCTCCAGGGATGGCGTCGGCCCTCGAACGCCACCCCGTGGGTCCCCGCACCGATGGCCACCGAGCAAGCTGCCACAGGGCGCCCCAAGCAAGAGCTGCTCCCCTCTGCGTCCCCCAGGACGGCCTCGGCCCGGAGACCCCGGAGCGGCATCCGGGGTGGCCCCTGCCCCGCTCACCAGCCGCCGACCCCATCCACCCCTCGCGGAGCCCGGTCCAGCTCGGCCGGGGGTCTGCCCGGTCCCCACGCTCCAGACCCGGTCACCACCAGGGGCCAGGCGCACTCGCAGGCCAGGAGGACGTGCACAATGGCAAGGCGGCGGGCCCTGCCTCTCGTCCACTGCAGTGGCCGCTGTCCCCACCCCGCGCCGTGGCCACTCACCCACCTCCCCCACCGTCGACGCCCCTGCACCGTCCCCACCGCCCCCCGCTGTCTCACCCGCGCGTGTCCGGCCTTCGCTTCCCGTGGGTGCGCAGGTACCCCATCCCTGCGAGGAGGGAGAAGGATGAGAAACTTCAGAACAAACTTCAGCCAACAGCACAAAGCTGCCAGAACCCGGCGAGACGAGGACGCCTTCTGTCAAGGTCAAGCGGGGACGTCCTGTTCTTAAGGAAGGCCGGGAGAGGACACTTCATTTCGTTAGAGTCCGAGGAAGCTCAGGAGGTGGCAAGAGGGTGCTCTGTGCTGCCCGCACCAACTGGGCCTTACAGAAGGTTCTGGGAGCCTGTTGGCCGCGCTCAGGCCTCAGCAGCGTGGCCAGCCGTGGTTCTGGAGGTGGGGAAGGCCCGGCCTTCTCTGCCGCCGGCATTTGGCCAGGCCGAGCTACCCACGGCTTCAGTCCCCACCTCGGGTCAGGCTGACCTCCCGGGCGCAGGGGCTGATGCGGGCCAAGACTCACCTGTGACAGCGTGTGGCGGCGAGAGAAGACCAAGGGCCCTGGGCATGGGGGAAGAGGAGGGAAGGCAGGGCCGCGGGCCCCAGCCTCAAAGCGCATCCAGGGATGGAGAGGCGGGGGCCCCATGTGGAAATCGGGGCTGGGGGAGGAGGCAGTGGGGAGACGAGGCCAGGGCTCAAGTTTCCTGGGGCATCAGGGAACTTACTCCCCGTCTCCGCCCCACTGAGGGCAGCTGAGGGACCTGGACAGGAGGCAGCTGGCCACACGGGCACCCGAGCAGCCAAGCAGGGAGACGAGGAAAGGAGCCCAGGACTGGTCGGTGGTGAGTTCTCGTCGTTGTCCCCTCGGGTGCTCCCCAGGCTGGACCCCAGTTAGCCTGAGCCCAGAAATGGGCATCGGCCAGCAGAGGTCGAGCAGCAGTGCTCTTGTTCTGGCTCAAGGAACCAAAAAGGGGGCTCTTGGCACTGACACAGAGGGGGAGACACCCCCAGTTTCCTCTTTGCGATCCCATTGCAGTCGGCCGTGGTGGCAGCAGCAATTGTGGGGGGGGGGGCAGGCATTTCAAGCCCCCAAGGAGGGGCAATTCCTTCTCTAGGCAGCAGGGCTGAGCTCCCTGGGGAGCCCGCGCTTTCCTTCTCTTGCCCTGTCCCCCCTCACGTCGCCCAGGTGGGAGCACAGCCATGGGGAGAGACGTGACGGAGGGAGGGGAGCTCCAGGGAACGAGGAAGTATCAGGGAGAACACGGAGAGGGAAGGGTTTGGAGAGTGGACGCCTGGGCCCACCCTGCTGTGTGCATGGACCCTAAGGAGCACACCCCAAGCTCTGAGACGTGGGCCGCAGGGCAGGGCACGCCCGGGCTGCAGGACGGCCCCTGCGCGGCTCAGGCGCGGGACGGGGCAGCCGGCACTAGACTGACCGAGGGTCACACACAGAGAAGTGGCCCCTACTGAGTCCTCTGCCTGCAAAACAAACACATCTGCCTCTCCACAGGGTTTGAGCCAGATCCAGAGCCTCCCAGAATAAAGTTTAAAATGTCCGGGATACAGTTTGAAATTACTCAGCATATTGAGAAACAGAAAAATCACAACCCACGTGGCATAAAAGGTACAACAAGGCCAACTTGAGATGACATAGATGTTGGAATTATCCAACAAGTACTTTGAGGCAGCTATTATTAAAAAGTTCTAACAAGGAAGGGCAAAAACTCTCATAATGAATGGAAATATGGAAAGTCTCAGCCAAGAAATGAGTCCTATAATGAAGAACCAAATGGAAACTTTAGAAATGAGAAACACAATAGCCAAGAAACAAACAAAAAACAGCAAAATCATGGCAAAGGGCTTAGAAGCAAAATGTAAATGACCAAAGAAAAATTAAATAAACATGAAGATAAAGTGAATGTATCTAATATACACAACAGAGAAAAAAAGAGATTTCAAAGGAAGACTAACAGAATCTCAAGGACCTCCAGGTCTACATTAAAAAGTCTAACGTTCATGAAATTGTAGTGCCAAAAGGAGGGAAGGAAGGATGTGGTGCAGAAAAAAACAGGAAGAAATTATGGCTGAAAACTTCCCCAAATTAGCAAAAAAAGGGCATAAATTTCAATTTAAGGTCAGTGAGCTCCAAGGAGGATAAATCTAAAGAAATTCATTCTCAGATACATTATAATCAAATTGCTGGAAAGTAAAGCAGAATTGTTTAACAGCATAGAAAACTGTTGCATTATCTATAAGAGGCAATGACTCATGTAACTGCAGATTTCTCATCTGAAACAATGGGGGACAGAGGGAAGTGGAACAGTATGTTTAAAGTATTGAAAGAAGAGACCTGCCACCCAGCATTCTATACCAAAGAAAATATCCTTCAGGATAAGGTGAAATAAAGGACCCGCCTGTACTGTTTTTGCAACTTCCTGTGAGCCTATTATTATTTCAGAATAAAAATGTTTTATTTTAAATAGGTAAAACGACCTGAACAGACAATTCTCCAAGGAGAATAACCAGATTATTCATAACAAGCACATGAAAATATATTCAACATCATTCACCACGAGGGAAATACAAATTAAAACTACAATGAGATACCACTTCACACCTATAAGGACGGCTAAAGTGAAAAATACTGACCATGCCAAGTGCTGGCCAGAATGTGGAAAAACTTGAATGCTCATATACTGCTGGTGGGAATGATTTAAAATGGTATAGCTGCTTCGAAAACCATTTAACATTTCCTTATAAATTATACAAACACTTACCAGAAGATCCAGGGATTCCTTCCTAGGCATTTACACAAATGAAACAAAAACCCGTATACCTTCAACCGTAACAGCCTCCAATAGGGAAGAACCCCACGTCCTAGAAATGATTCCTGCTGTGTGATTCCATGTCCACGACAGTCTCAAAAAGACAAAACGGGAGTGAGCAGGTGCCAGGGGTTGGGGGGGGGGGCATGGCTACCTACAGGTAGCGGGGGCATTTCTTGGGGTGACAGAGCTATTCTGTATCCTGATTGTGGTGGGGTGATGACACAAATGTAAAAAGATGTTAAAACTCGTAGATCCACACACACACACACAAAATTAATTTTACTGTATGTTAATTAAATGTTTCCAGGAGCATTCTCCATGGGAGCATTTGGGGAGGGGGGAGTAGTTCCCTCAAGGACAGGCACTGCCCACCCTGGACTCGGCAGCCCTGTGCAGTGCTCCCCACCCCAGCATCGGCCCCCCCCTTTCCACCTTCTCTCGCTGGGTCTTCTGCCTCCCCCGTCTGGCTCTGTGAAAGCTCCCCCCTTAGTCTGGCAGGTCTCTGAGGCAAATGGGAGGAGGAAAGAGGCTTTCACTGCGCCATCTCTCTGTGACCACCATGAACCCGACGTGGAGGCGTCTGCCCCCTCTTCGGGTGAGGATTCAGAGGCTGCTGCAGAGGTATGGGAGGGAGGATATGGGGTGCCTGGGACGTGCCCCCCTCCCCGCACGTGGCTTCTTCCTCCCCTGCCTCTCCGCCAGCTCCATTAGCCATCAGGCCACCCCTCCTGGGCACAGAGCCGGGCACTGACTGGGAATCTTCCCAACCTTCCTGCAGGGCACCCCAGGCTGCCGGGTGACTGGGGCGGGGGCTGGCTTTGAACCCGAGGCCTCTCTGGGGTGGGGGCGGGGACTCAGGCGCCTCGTCCCCCCACTCGTCCCTGCGCGGCAGTCAAACCGGGCTGCGCTGTGAGCTGCCTCTTGCTGCGGGAGGAGCCTGGGTGATGCTAAAGGACGCTCCAGCTCCCCGCACAGCCGGCCAGCAGGAAGGGGTGCCCCCGGCCCCGAGCGTGCCGGCATGTGGGGCAGGGCAGTCAGGACAGCAGGGTGGCGTGGTGGTGGACGGGCTTGGCTGGGGCCGGGGCCTGGCCCCCGCTGCTAGCCACGGGGCCGCTTCCAGAGCCTCCCTGCCCCCTGCACCCAGCAGAAGCCACGGACACCCAGGCCCGGCTGCCCCACCCGCAGCGGCTCACGTCCCCTGTACACTGGGCCACGACGGCTCCCGTCTGGGTGGACGCAGCGGCGCCTCCTGCTGAGTGGCCTGCTGGGCACGGGCCACGTACCCAGCCCTGGCGCTCCTCCACCTTGGCCTGACCCGCCCCTCCCTGCCCAGAACAGCCAAGGTGACCCTCAACTTCCTTGGCACCTTGTCCACCCGTCTCCTGGGCCCGAGGCTGGGCCTCGCCCACTAGGCCGTGACTCGCCCAGAGGCAGGCAGCGTCTCGGCCAGCCCCGCGCCCACGGGCCCCCAGCCGGCCCGGAGGAGGGGCCGCTCTGCCCGACGGGGTGCGCCCCGACTGAGCCCCCCGCCGCAGGCTCCGTGCCGGGGTGGCCCTTAGAGAGCAGGGCAGCTCTTCTGCCCACCTTCTCCCTCCCGCTGTGATGGCTGGAGCCCAAGCAGTCACCTTGGTTCATGAGGCGTAAGACCCTTGAAGAGCATGGACTGCGCGGAGGACAGGTGAGGGCCGGGGGTGCTGCTGGGAAGGAAGCCATCGTGAAGGTAAAGCTAACCCACGAGGATGAGGCCAAGCAAGGGAAATCACAGAGGTGCCGAGCTGGAGCCTCGAGCGCCCTTCTCCTGAAACCCGCCACAGCGCCAGCTTTCCATCAGCATGAGCCAGTCCGGTCTCTTCATGGTTTAAGCTGGTTCACGTTGAATTTTCTGCTTTGACCACTGAAAGGTTTCCAGAAGACACTGTGGGGAAATCATGTACAGTGAGGGAGGAGTGCAGCTCAGTTGTCCTACAAGGTGAGGGTCTGAAGAAGGAAAGAAGCCTGCAGCACACAGGGAAGGCTTCCTGTAAGAGGAGGAACCCCGGAGGGGAGGGGGCTTGGTGCCAGGTCCCGGGCGTGGCACTAGGCCCTTCCTCGGTTAGGCCTGGGGAGCCCTGTCAGAGAGAGCCCGCAGCCCCTGCTCGCCAGGCTGGGCGCTCTGCCAGGTATCCATCTGGCCCAATTTAAAATTCTCAGGTAGCACCTCGCGCCTTCCCTGGAGCTGTGAAAAGCACAGCACGACCTTTATATAATCCGTGAGGTTTATTTCTCACACCACTGAGTTTTTCGAGGGCCAGAGAGATTTACCACTGCCCCCTCCTCTGGCACAGGCACGTGCCCATACACACACACAGCATGCACACACAGTGTGCACAAACAAGTGCACTCCACACACATACAGTGAGGTCTGGACTCAACCTGCGTGTATGTGTGTGCCACGTGCGCATGCACGATACCCATGCACGTGTCCCCAGGTGCATGCATGTGGAATGCAAAAATGCACACACCCATGCCTCCATGCACATGTTGTGCACACACAGATATGCACAAGGTCCATGGGTAAGTGGATGCATACACACGGAGCACACGTGTGTATTTGCACAGGCGCCACTCACAGGTGCCCACCCATGCACACATGCATACAGTGTGCACAGTGTGCACACACAGTGTAACATGCACATGGAGTGTACTCATGTGCACAGGCACGCCTATATGTGGGGTGCACCCCAGGCACACGCATGCAAATGCCCACACATGTGCCCGCAGAGGCAGATGCATGTGCAGAGTCACGCGTGCATGCACACACCACACACGTATATAGCCTGGGTGCACACGCACACAAGCAGGCACTCTCCCTCCGGATTCAGTGGAGACTGAGGCACGAGGGAGGGCCCGGGGGGCCAGCCAACGGGGGCGCCCGTCTGCGGCAGGTCGCTGTCGAGAGCCAGGGCTCAGCGGCTGCCAGGGCTGAGGCCGGGCGACTGGGCTGTGCTTTGGGGCCCTCCATGTGCCGGGCTGTGCCCGAGCTCAGACCAGAGCCCAGCCCAGCACCCCGCGCCCGCCTGCAGGCCGGGCACTGCGCCTCCTTGCAGGCCTCTTGTGCCAGCGTGGAGCCGCAGGTGGAGCATCGTGCCGCGGCCACCAGCAGGCCCTCCCCCTGCCCCCCACTCGGAGCCCCTGCCCGGCTCGCCTGCTACTGCAAGCCCCTGCCCGCTTTGCTGCCCCGCCCAGGTTCCCGAAACGCATGGAGCTCGCGTGTCCTGCAGAGGCGGGTGGCTTTGGAGGGGATCCCCAGAACTGGCGGTGTCCTCAGCTCCCGTCGCCAAGGCTGAGGGGTTGGCTATGAGAGCGCTGGGCGGCTCCATCCTGGGCCCCGGGGGACCTGGGACCCGCCTTCTCCCCTCTAAGGGGCTGACGGCTGCATCCCGCGGTCCCAGCATGCATGTCGACCGCCCGGGCCTCCCCCGAGCAGGGGCCAGGTGGGAGCCTGGGGGCAGCACAGTGGCATCTTCAGGCGGCTCTCAGCCCCGCCGGCCCCTGTGCTGAGCTCTCGGGGCCCCGTGGCCTGTGTGGCCCCATGGCCTGGCCCGCGCCCCGAGACAGGGGTTCTCGCATCTTGTGCTCCTCTTGCCCTTCGGGCGGTCACCGCGCCCGCCTCCGGTTCGGGGCGCTGTGTTCTTCACGCCAGCTAAATCTGGGGCCGGCAGGTCGCGGGCAGCTGCGGGCCACGAAGGAGGTCAGCTCAGGGGGGACGAGTTACACAAGCCGTGGCCCGGTTCCTGACCCACATCCTCCGCCTGCCCGCTCCGGGCCCTGCGGGGAGCGCACGCGGCTGCGGGTGGGCGTGGGCTGAGCGCGTGGCCGCACACCCCCGGGAGGGCCGCCCCCCAGCCCCTGCCCACTCCGCTCCGGGCTGTGGACCAAGCCATGGGCAGGAGCCAGGCAGGCATTCCCTTCGTGCCCCGGCGCCCCCCGCTGACCCGGCCTGACCCGGGCTTTCTCCACCACTGCCTCCTCCCCCCTGCCCCCCCCCCCATCACCCAGGGCCTTGCCCCCAGCCCGCAGGCCCCTTCCCCAAATGAACGTTCAGACTGTGCCATGTGGCTGCACGCGGACGCACGCGGGCTCAGGGGAGTCTCGAGATCGGCCCCCCCAGCTAAGGCTGGGAGCTGGGCCCCACCCCTGCTAGTCCCCGATGCCCTGCCCATGTAGCCCGGGGCTGCTGAGACCAAGCCCGCTCCCGGGGGATGACAAGACCTGGGTCCCCTCAAGCCTGGAGGCCAGGTGCCATGCCCAGGTGCCATGCCCAGGTGCCATGCTGTGCCAGGTGCTGTACTGTGCCCAGGCGCCGTGCTGTGCCCGGGTGCCGTGCCGTGCCCAGGTGCTGTGCCCAGGTGCTGTGCCCAGGTGCCGTGCTGTGCCCAGGTGCTGTACTGTGCCCAGGTGCCGTGCTGTGCCCGGGTGCCGTGCCGTGCCCAGGTGCTGTGCCCAGGTGCTGTGCCCAGGTGCCGTGCTGTGCCCAGGTGCAGTGCCGTGCCCAGGTGCTGTGCCCAGATGCCATGCCCAGGTGCCATGCTGTGCCCAGGTGCTGTGCCCAGGTGCTGTGCTGTGCCCAAGTGCCGTGCCCAGGTGCCATGCCTAGGTGCTGTGCTGTGCCCAGGTGCCATGCTGTGCCAGGTGCTGTACTGTGCCCAGGTGCCGTGCTGTGCCCGGGTGCCGTGCCGTGCCCAGGTGCTGTGCCCAGGTGCCGTGCTGTGCCCAGGTGCAGTGCCGTGCCCAGGTGCTGTGCCCAGATGCCGTGCCCAGGTGCCATGCTGTGCCCAGGTGCTGTGCCCAGGTGCTGTGCTGTGCCCAAGTGCCATGCCCAGGTGCAGTGCCGTGCCCAGGTGCTGTGCCCAGATGCCGTGCCCAGGTGCCATGCTGTGCCCAGGTGCTGTGCCCAGGTGCTGTGCTGTGCCCAAGTGCCGTGCCCAGGTGCCATGCCTAGGTGCTGTGCTGTGCCCAGGTGCCATGCTGTGCCCAAGTGCCATTTCCAGGTGTCGTGCCCAGGTGTCAACAGGGCTGCACCTTCTCTGAGAGCTCGAGGGAAGCCCCATCCTGGCCTCTCGGCTTCCGGAGGCTCCAGGCCCCCACCCTGTCCCCCCACGACCCTCTGCCCTGTCCCTGTCTCACCCTGTAGGGACACCAGCTCTGCGCCAGGCCCGCCTCTGCCCGACGCCTCGCCTCGGGAGGCCTAGCTCATTCCAGCAACAAAGACCCCGTTTGCAGACACGCCCACCTGCGGAGGCTCCAGCCGGACGTGACCTGGGGCACGAGGGTCTACCTCGGGGCCGTCGCCGTCTCCCAGCCCGCCAGCCGCGTCCGCACCACCTCAGGGCACCGCGCAGGAGGCCGCTGGCCACCCCGCCTGCCGGCCACGCCCCAGGTGCCGTCAGCACCTGCGGCTGCACAAAGCTTTCCGCCAGGCGTCTTGGGATGGCAGTGACCACATCCCCTTCAAGGGGCCTGCGATGAGCCTGGCACGGCCGCTGGGTCCCCGGCTCTCCCGTCTGCCCCCCGAAAACCCTCCCACCCCCAGGCCGCAGCCCCCACGCAGGCCCCAGCCGTGTAGGGTAACCGTCCGTGCTGACCCTCCCCGCCCTGCCCGCCTGGCCCGCAGCCCCCAGCCCGCCGCTCCCCTCCGCTGACCCCGGAGCGAGCCCTGGGGGACCCCTCACCGCCCGGCTGCCACAGCTTTTCTTGCCAGTGTATTTTTTCCCTCTTTGCTCCTAACTGCCATTTCTATGCCCTAGGTTGGCGCAGCGCGGGCCTCACGATCCCACTCCCCGCGGCCAGGCGACCCGCTAACCTGAAGTATTTCTGATTCGAAATACTTCCTCTCCCGTCCCACCCGGACAGGTTCAAGGAAACGCGTATCTTTAATTTCGTGGCACATGGTCTCTCCGCAGGCCCCATTCCCCCCTCACCTGCTCCCCGCTGCCGGGCGCAGCGCCCTCCTGCCCGTCCCGAGGCGCACAGGCGCGCTCTCCTCCCGCTGGTCGGGCCGCCCTGGTCCCGGGACCGGCTGTGACGGGAGTGGAGAGTGCCCGTCCTGGCCTGGGTGCGGCCGCGCCTGCACTGCCCGTCGCTGCGCTTCAGCAGGGCCAGCACCCCGTCCTGCAGGGTCCTCAGACACTGGCCGCACCCTCCCGGGTACCACAGACTCCCTTCAGCTCCCTCACGTCACCTCCCTGCAGCACCCCACCAGTGTCACCCCCACGTCACTCCCGTCACCCCCCCCGCAGTACCCCCACCTGTTACCCCATGTCACCCCATCACCCCCACTTGCATCACCCCCACGTCACCTCCCTGCAGCACCCCACCAGTGTCACCCCCACGTCACTCCTGTCACCCCCCCTGCAGTACCCCCACCTGTTACCCCATGTCACCCCATCACCCCCACTTGCATCACCCCCACGTCACCTCCCTGCAGCACCCCACCAGTGTAACCCCCACATTACTCCCACATCACCCCCACGTCACCTCCCTGCAGCACCCCCACCTGTCACCCCCATGTCACCCCCGCCTGCATCAGCCCCACATCACCTCCCTGCAGCACCCCACCTGTGTCACCCCGCATCATCCCTATCGCCCCCACCCCGGCTCCCCTGTAGGGACACGCCGGTGGAGTCGGGGCAGCCCCCGCCCCGCCGTTTCCTCTGGAACCCTAAACAATCGTGTCTAAAGACCCTGTGCCAGGACGAGGCCATCCGCTGAGCTGGGTGGACGCCTGTTTGGGGCACGGCACTCACCCCAGCCTGGAAGGTTGGCGCCACTCTCACCCCGTGACCACGGCCCCGGCCCAGGCTATAAGCCTGGAGACCCTCCTCCACAGGTGCGGGGTGCAGCTCACAAGGGGAGAGCCATGGGGACCCCGTTGCCACCAGGCCCCCCGAAACCCCTGGCCCCGGAGGGCTCCCTGCCTCATGCAGGCTGCGACCTCGAACCTCGACAGCCCGGGATGGGGTCAGGGCAGAGGGGGCAAAGGGCCGGGCCGCTCCCGGGCGGGGGCGTGAGCGCCTGCACCGCCATCACCCCGGGGGAGGCACGCGGGGGTCGCGCTCGGCAGCGACCTGCTGCAGGCCGTGTGGGATGGGCACACGGTGTAAGGCTCGGAGCCCACGAGCCGTTTCTGGCACTGTGGGTGCAGGGGCCCGGCCGATGGGGGGCCGGGAACGGTCAGCTGCCGGCCAGGAGGGCGGGGGCTGGGACGTCTGGAGGAGACATCCCTGGGGCGCCACTTGTTTCCCCATAAAGACAAGAGATCTGAGACATGTTCGGCAAACTGCGGAGGTCCGACCACGCTGCGGGGTGCGCCAGGGTGTGCGCGTTGCCCCCTGACTTTTCAGCGCACTTGAAGTAGCACGTAGGTTTTTTAAAGAAAAAACGCACCGGGAGCTAAGTTCCACGAGGGTGCAGATGGCAGACACCCCGCGACCCTCGAGTGGGCACATCGACCCTGAGCAGAGGGGAGCAAAGGGGGAACCCGAGGCGCCTTCACGGTGGGGAGTTTGGGGTGCACTTCTTCCGGGAATCTCTGAAACTGCCCCAGGCAGTGGCTTTCCACGGCCCCGTGGCAGCCTCCCAGCTCCGCAGGGCGAAGCGCGCCCGGCCTCTCTGTCCGCGCAGCGTCGCCCCGGGCCGGCCTGCTCGGGCGGGACGTGCTCACGGCAAAGCTCCCCGACCCGGAACATACAAGCCAGGGCTGGGGGACACAGGCGGGTCCCCGCAGGGGCTCAGGAGCAGCAGCCCAGCCACGCGGGGCGCAGCAGCGTGAGCAGGACCCTGGGGTGGGAGGAAAGGAGCCCGGCTGCCATCCGGGCCAGGCCTGGGGGCCTGCTCGCGCACAGGTGGGAGAGGGTGCGCGTGGGAGTTGGTGGCTGTGGCTCTGCGCTTGCACGCGCCCACGCACAAGCTCACCCTGAGCTGACACAGGCGGGGTGGGTTGCGGACCTGGGACAGGGGGCCCCGAGGGGTCCTGTCGGGCCGAGCTCAGCTTCCCAGCTGGGCTCGGGGGAAGGGAGGCTGGGGAGGGGGGAGGGCTGCGGGGGGGGGGGGGCAGCCTTGGCAGTCTAGGGGAGCTGCCCCCTGCGTCTTCCCGTCGCCCCAGCCATCGGACTCACCCAAGTGGCAGCTCATCAGACATCGGCTGAGTGAGGGGATCATGGGTCCAGCCTGGACCGGGGCTGGGGGCTGGGGGAGACGCAGAAATAGATGCCCAGGCCCCCACACCCCCGACTGCTGGGAGAGACGGCACAACCAGAAGGGGCCTCCTGGGAGAGGGGTGAGAAGCACCCTGAGAAGAGTCTGGAGGGAGAGATGGAAAGAGGCCAACAGTCCAACTGGACGGCGTCAGATAAATCCATCACTGGTGCCAGAAGCACTGAGAAGAGAGCCACATGTATTCCTGCTCTTGGCTTCCTGCTGTCCACACCAGGAAAGTCGATTCTCTTCAAAATCCTCAAAATCACCATTGTCATGACAACGCCAAGAGCATCACCACCACCGCCACCACCATCACTGCCATCACCACCACCACCATCTCCATCACCATCACCGCCACCACCTCCACAACCACCATCACCTCCATCACCACCACCACCACCATCACCACCACCACCACCACCTCCATCACCATCACCTCCATCACCATCACAGCCATCATCACCATCACCTCCATCACCATCACTGCTACCACCTCCACAACCACCACCACCATCACCATCAGCACCACCACCACCACCACCATCTCCATCACCACCATCTCCATCACCACCACCACCACCACCATCATCTTCACCACCATCACCACCACCACCATCTCCATCACCACAACCATCACCACCTTCACCACCTTCACCACCTCCACCACCACCATCACCACCACCATCACCTCCATCGCCACCACCTCCGCCACCTCCACCACCACCATCTGCACTACCATCCCCACTACCATTGTCTTCTTCTCCCACAGGATCTGGGAGGGAGACTGTGTAAATCGAGTTGGAGGGGCTGACTGCAGGGCCTGACCAGGCAATGTGTCAGAGCAGGAGAGTCCTGCTACGCACCAGGTCTTGTGAGTTACTTCTTGCCGTGTGACCTTGTACAACCGATGTGCTGTCTCTGAGCCTCAGTTTCCCCCCCTTTAAGAGGGGCCTCGTGCTCTCTGACTTCTTTATTTTTCAGTGTTGTTTTGAGAGTGAAGTGATCTGAAATATTTGAAAGTGCCCTGTGAATTTTAAAGTGCTAAGCAAATGTTACACGTTATTATCACCGTGAGAGGTTCGTTCCCAGCAGCGCCCGTCCTGGACCCCTCCCAGCAGCCACACGTTTGCCAGCCCTGGGAGCGCTGCAGTTCCCAGAACCAAGCCCTGGAGCCGGGGCGGAGTCCACCTGTGACCGGGATGCAAACCAGTGCAAGTGGGCACGCGGCCTCCGGAGCGAGCCGCCCTGCCCTCCCCACCCCACGAGGCCCTCCCACTGCGTGGACGCCTGCCCACCCTGTGCCCCCACACCCCAAGGCAGTGTCAATAAGAGAGGGACGCGGCAACCCCGGGGCAGGGGAAGGAGTGGGGTCCACCCTGGGGGTGCCTGGTCCAGCAGACCTTGAAGGGACAGTCGGGGGGAGCCGACAGGCAGAGGGGGCCCAGAGGGAGGACACAGCTGGGCACACCAGCAGGAAAGGGGAGGCGGGGGGACCAGTGCTTGGGGCTGAGGTGGACGAGGCAGGGGCTCAGCCAGTAGGTCAGGACAGGCCTCGTGAGCCTGGGGGGCGGGGGGGCGGTGCGGGCCTCATTGGGGCTCAGTGGGGCCCCGAAGGCTTTGAAGTCCAGGTGACAAGGTAACCTTGCTCTTCAGCCTGATGGAAGGCAGGGTGGAGGGGAGGAGGCCGGAGCCCACCAGACCCTGAGAAAGCAGCCCAGCCTTCCTGTGCCCACGGGGAAACTGAGGCCCAGAATGGGGAAGTGGCCGGCCCACGGCCACGCCTCCCTCCTCGGGACAGCACCAGGCCCCGCTGGCCCAGCCCACCCAGCGAGGGAGAGAGACCCCCTGGGGCGGGGCGGGGCTGCCCCCTCCAGGGGGCCCAGGTGGAGCGCCCAGGGCCTTGGGCCTGTGCCCACCCCGTGCCCTCGCTGCTGTGGCCGGCGCAGGAGCCGAGGGCTGAAGCCGGCCCCACCTGGGCCACGGGCCAGGCGTCCCGGTCGCCATGGCGACAGCCTGGCCCTCCGCGGGACCCTGGGTGAGGGAGGCCCAGGGAGACGGCTCCCAGCCGCCGAGCCAGAGCCACCCACCCGCCGGGCGCCTGGGTGAAGCCCCGAAGCCCTGGTCCGGGGGAGGAGGGAGGCCTGTCCCGGGAAAGTCACTGGCGCAGGAAGCCGCCCCAGAGCCCACGCGCTCCGCGACGCTCATAAAGAGCAGGCGGCCTGCGCGGAGGACGCGCCGTGCTCCCACCCGGGCTGCGCCGGGGCCCGGCCTGCCCACGGGAGAGGAGGCCGAGGAGGGGGCCGTGCAAGTCCCGTGCGCTGGAGGGGGTGTGAGCACATGCGTGTGCACACACACATGCCTGCTCGCACACGCGCACATGTGCAGGCTTACATGTGTACCTGCTCCCACACACGCTCACACGCATGCTCACACGTGCTCACATATTCTCATGCACATGCCCACACACGTGCTCACACACACGCACAAGCACATGCGTGCACATTCTCATGTGCATACAACGCTCACCCATGCTCGCGCAATGCCCACACACGTGCTCACACATGCTCACACACATGCGCACACATTCTCGTGCACACGCTCACACACGAGCTCACACATGCTCCCGTGCACGCTCTGCTCCCCTCCCCTGCCTGTGCCCCCGTTAGCTGGGAGGGCTGGGGCCCTGGAACAGGTAGCACCATGGACGCCCACGGCCGAAACCCCACAGGTGTTTCTTTGCCCCATGTCGTGGCCCAGGCTGTGTTCCGGGGTCACACAGGGCGCGGGGCAGCAGCCTTCCCACCCTGACGGTCTTGGAGCCGGGGGGCATAGGGCAGGTGGGGGATCTTTAGGGGCGGGGCCTCCATTGGACCACACCACATTGGCCAGCACCAGTCACATGACCACACCCGAGAGCAGAGGAGGCTGGGAAATGAGGCAGGGCTGGCGCCCAGGAGTGGAGGAGACCGACTCAGCCCCCTCCTCGCCCCTGCCCTCCACTCCGATGTCTGCACAAGCCCCAGCTCTGCCCCGAGCTCCACGGCCCCCCGCCAGCCCCGCACGCTTAGCTGGTCCTACCCAGCAGCCCCCACCCCCATCCCGAGTGGTGTGTCGCAAGTGTGGACCTGACAGTCGCCACCCCACTCCGGGGGCTTCCCAGGGCCCAGGATGAAGCCCAAACCCCGCAGCCAGCTCCCACGGCCTTCCACGAGGCAGCATCTTCCTCTGCTCCTCCTTGTGCACTGGCCCCTCCTGTCCCAGTTCCCGCTGTGTAACAAGTAGCCCCATTACTTATGGCTCAGGGAAACTATGTCTTGATATTCATGGAGGCTGTGGGTCAAGAGTTCAGACAGGACACAGGGGGTGCCTGTCTGGCTGGGAAGTCACAGGGGCTGAGGGGTGACGGGGCAGCCCCAGGCTGGCCCCACGATAGGAGACTGCAGTCCCGTGGCAGGTGGCAGATGCGGGCTGGTGGCGGGGCCTCCGCGGTGGCTGGCAGCTGCACCACGTGCCGTGGCCTCCTCCCGTGGCTGGGCTTCCTCGCCTTGGGGCTGCTCAAGGCTCCCAAAGCGAGTGTTCCAGGGACAAGTGGGCGCGTGGCAGTCGTATCACGTCACTTCCGCCACCCCTGGTTGGTCCAGGACGTCCAGGGCTGCCCACACTCAAGGGAGGGGGCGCAGACCCCGTCTCGCAACAGGGTGGTCACAGGATGGCGTGCGGGATGGAGGCGTCTGCCAAGTCCAGCTGCCCCAAACCCCGTCGACAGCTCTCATCTCCACGTGAAACTGTGTCAAGGTCCCCTGACGCTGTGGGCGGCTGAGGGTCCTCACATGCCATTCTCCTTGCTCCTGGATGACCCCTGGGGCGGCAGCATCCCCAGGCAGGTGCCATGGCCCCCAGAGAGCACACAGCTCTGCGTCCGGGCTGGGAACACGTGCCCCACTTCTGGCAGAGGAGCCCCCAGAGGAAGATTGGGTGTGGGCCCTGTCCCCTCTCAGGCTCCCTGCACCTGCCCCCCGGCCTGGAAAGATTTCCATCGCGGGAAGCAAAAGATGTGCCAGCAGGCGCTCCTCTCTGCCTCCTTCTCTTTTTTCTCTTTCTTATATATATATTTTTTTATTTTTTATAATTAAGTTTATTTTTAGAGAAGTTTTAAATTTACATTTTTAAACAAGTGAATTTTATTGATACATATTAATAGCGCACACAAGCGCACATTTCATCCAAAGCGTACAGTCCACGGTATTTGGTATCATCACATTGTTTCCTTCTTCTCTTGCTGTCTTGGAAAGCGATGGCCGGAGCCAGGCAGCCATGTTGCCACCGTGCTGCAGCAAGCCTGGGGACGGGAAGCAACACTTGGAGAAAGTGGGGAGAACAGGGGAAGACCGAAGGCCCCGGCCCCGTCCTCACTTCCGGTTTGGAGAGTGTCCTGAGCCTGAGGTCTAAGCCCCCCCCACTCCCCCCTCCACGCCTGCTCCAGAGAAGGTCAAGGGGCGTCGTGGTGGGAAGGGGTGGGCGTGGGGGCACCCCAGACCTGGGGCCCCTGTCGCCCCCTGCTGCCAACAGCTTCCTGACCCGAATTCCCTCCGCCGGCCCCCGAGGGCGTGTCAGGAAACCCCGCTGCTCTCACCCGCTTTCCTCACGGGGAGCTGTGAGAACGAGGGCGAAAATAGCCCAGTTGGCACCCCGGCCCTGGGGAGGGCAGAGGCAGGAGGGGTGGGCTCCTGGGGGGCTCCTGGGGGCTCCTCGAAGGCAGGTTGGGTGGGTTCCTGGGTGGGCTCCCAGTGGGCGGGCCGGGGGGCTCCCAGGTGGGCTCCCAGTGGGTGGGCCGGGGGCTCCCAGGTGGGCTCTCAGGTGAGCTCCCAGGTGAGTTCCCAGGTGTGCAGGCCAGGCAGGCTCCTGGATGGGCAGGTCGGGTGGGCTCCCAGGTGGGCTCCAGGTGGGCAGGTCACTCCGGGGCCACAGCCTGGGACAGCGCAAGCCGCAGTCGGCACCATGGCCAGGGCCTGCGAGCCCCGACCCGCGGGTCCAGCTTGGTGACCGGGCAGGAGAACAGGGAGGCGCTCGCCGCGGGGTCCCTCCAGCCCGGCGGGTGCCCCCTTTCCTTCCGGCAGCCTGGCCTGGGCCCCAGCTGGGACGCGGACCCCTGGGCGGCCTTGGGCCGGTGCCTGCTCATCTCGGGCCCTTCCCCGCCTGACGGGAAGCGAGCCCTGCCCGGCCGTGGCAAGGCCAGGCGCCACCACAGACGCGGCTCCGCGGGGTCAGGCCACGCAGGCCCGGACGCCCCGCTGCCCTCCCCGCGGGCCCCTGCTGCTCGGCCCGCCCATTCCCCACGCCCCCCGAGGAGCCGCAGGAAGCAAGCGTGCTCCCAGGTGCCCGGCCCCGGGCCCCCAAGTCCTCGGTGCCGCCACGGGAAGCAAGCCCCCCCCTCGATCTGCCCCATGTCCCCCCAGACGGCCTCAGGCTAAACCCGTGTGGCCCTCGATCCCTGAGGCAAGGCGAGACTGTCACCCCAGGATTTCTAGGGCAGGCAGACCTGATGTTCTCCAGGCCGGGCACAGAGGCGGTGAGAAAGGCTTGAATGAAGGGCCTGGGCTGAGGCTGCAGCAGGAGGGCCTAAGGTCAGCTGTAGGGAAGGACTTCCAATGGGCAAGAGCCAAAACAAGCGGGAGTCAGAAAGAGGGGTTCTCTTTCCCACCTCGCTGCCAGGGGCCCGGGGGTGGGGAGGCGTCCCGCATCAGCCAGGCCAGGGCCTGCTTCGGGGGTGGGAGGTGGGGAGCAGGCCCCACAGGCTGGAGTGGGGGGCAGCAAGGGTGTTCAGTGGTCGGGCGGGGGGGGGGGCAGGGTGCTGGTGCCTCCGGGGGCAGAGGGGCAGGAGCCGCAGGTGGCCAAAGCTCTGCGGCCACCGCCCTGTGCAAGCCCAGACGGCCAGAGGACGGCGGCTGCCCTGCCGGCTCCGCGCGGAGCAGCGGCGCGTTGGCGCTGAGGCTCTGGGCCAGGCCCGCCCGTTTCCTGCTCTAGGGAGGACCCGGGTTTCCCGTCTTACAGACGGAGCAGGCAAGAAGCACACAGAGAGGGTGAGGGGCTTGCCTGAGGTCACACAGCCAGGAGGAGGCGGGGCTGGACACAGGTCTGTCTGCAGGCAGTGGAGGGGTGCAGGGTGTCCCAGCTGCCCTGGGGCTGGCCTGGGGCACCTGCTCAGCCACATGCTGCCATGGGGGCGCCGCCCTGGAGGGGTCTTGGGACCCTGGCTGGGAGAGCAGGGCGGAGCGGAGGTCCGTGGGATGGTGGCCGCCGGCCACTTGTGTCCATCCGAATCGCAATCAATTACAAGTTTGAAAAATTAAGTTAGTTCCTCAGACATGGCAGCCACAGGCCGAGGGCTCAGAGGCCACCCATCTG
The DNA here is from genome assembly GCF_030445035.2 of Dasypus novemcinctus. NCBI lineage: Eukaryota > Metazoa > Chordata > Mammalia > Cingulata > Dasypodidae > Dasypus > Dasypus novemcinctus. Next base: position 105,711,151 of record NC_080686.1, read on the forward strand.
GAGACCGGGTCGGCTGGGGACACTGTGCCTGAGGTCAGGCCATCCCCAGCCCGGGGCAGTGGACTGAGGAACAGGCGGCCAGGAAGGAAGGGAGCCAAGGCGACAGGACGGGGCGGGACCGCCGGCCTCCCGCGCCGCCCGCCCTGGACCCCTGCAGGCCGGCGCCTCCGCGTCCTCCCGCCCCTGGCCTGGTCCCAGCCCCTGGAGGCCCGGCGACGTGGGCAGGCCGCCCGGGCCTTGCAGGACGTGCACTGCCGCCGCCCGAGTGCTGGGCTGGCCTGGGCCGCAGACCTGGAGGGGGGGGTTCCGTGTTGTCCTGCACCGGGCCAGGTGGGGACTCGGCCTCCAGACGGAGGGCCCGGGAGGGTCCAGAGCGTTTGGTTTTGCAGATGAGTGGGCTGAGACAGGCGCCTCTAACGTGCCTGGGTCACTGGAAGGGGCCTTGCCTGCTGGCGGGGAGGCCAGGGGAGGCTCCCTGGAGGAGGTGGCTGGGGGAGGCTCGGCCCCAGAGCCTTGGCCTTCACCAGCACTTCCTCCCGTGGCCATGCCTCCTTCTCCTGCCCTCCCAGCTTTGAGCAGGTGCCCTGGCAGGTGAGCACTGCCAATGGAGGGGCTGTGGGGTGAGCGGGACAGCAGCGGATGGGGTGCAGGAGGCCAGAGAAGGCAGAGGGCGGGGCCGCGCCTGCTGCGCTGCGTATGGCCCAACGGGGAGGCTAATTGTGGCATGTTGCATCCACAACTAATTATCCTGCATGTGAATCAGCTAATTACCGAGTGCGCTCAGCCCCCACCCTCGCCCTCTGCCTCTGGCTTGCAAAGTTCACGGAGTGGTTGGAGGGGGCCGGATTGTCCCTGGGCAGAAATCCAGCGGCAGCCTTCCTCCCGCCACCCCCGGGCGACCTCAGGGCCCCTAGGAAGGGCTGATTGAAGCAAACTGCCCCCACCCCGCCTTGGGGGCCCCTGGAGGCAGGGTGGGGAGACTGTGGGCCTGGAGTTAGGGAGCTGGGTTCTAGAATGCCCTGGCTCCCTGCTGACGGCCAAAATGCCCCTCCCCTCCCAAACGTGCCTTTCTCCCTCGGCTGGGATGGGCCACGTGAAAGTGGTTGTGAACAGACAGGACTCGGAGGTGTGCTTCCGGCCCTGGGTCCTCCCTGGAAAGCGAAGGAGATCCCAGATCCAGACCCCACCCACTGCTCCGCGTTTCCCATCCCTCAGGCATGCCATAGAGCATACACACTCAGCCTTGGTCCAAGGGCTCAGTGTGTAACCAGGAACAGGGCTCAGTGTGTGACAAGGATCAGGGCTCAGTGTGTGATGAGGATAAGAGCTCATCACATGATCAGGGTCAGGGCTCAGGATGTGACTAAGGCCAGGGTTCAGCGTGTGACCAGAATCAGGGCTCAGTGTGTGATCAGGCTCAAAGTATGAGCAGGATTAGGGTTCAGGGTGTGACCAGGATAAGAGCTCATCACGTGACCAGGGTCAGGACTCAGGATGTGATCAGGGCTCAGAATGTGACTTAGGACAGGGCTCAGTGTGTGACCAGGGTCAGGGCTCAGGGTATAACCAGGATCAGGGCTCAGCATGGGACCCGTTTCCAGGGCCAGAGCGTTCAGCATCTCAGGATTCATGCTGAGTCGAAGGCTGTGATGGGGGCTTGGCTTGGGCCTCGAGTCCCACTGAGAGGGTGCCACATGTCACACTTCCTCGGGGACTGGGTGAGGAAGGTCTCAGGCTGGGTGCCAGCTGGATAGGGCTGCCCCAGCAGGGAGCCAAGCCCCCGACGGGAAGCCAGCTGGGTGCAAGATGGTGCAGTGGTGGGAGTGAGGGGCTTGACGATTGTTGGGGGGATACATAATGGATATAAACTAGGTGCAAATCCCGCGAAAACTGGCATTGGTACAAAGTTCTAGAATCCTGCGGTGTCTGGGCTGGAAGGAACTTTCAAAACCACTGATTTACGATCCTCATGTAGCAACAGGGAAACTGAGGCCGTGTGGGGGAAGGCGAGGGGTCTCCTCTATTTCGGGGGACGGGTCTGGTGGGCAGTGGGCAGGCGTCCCCGCCTGCCGGGCCTACAGGGGCCATGCCGGCGTCTCCCGCCTTGGGGTGGGGTGGTGGGCGGGGGCGGGCCCTTCCTGCCTCCGGATCAGGAAGTGGGGTGAGGGGGGGAGCAGTGAACTAGAAGAGGGGGCCAGTGGGGTGGGGGCAGCAGGCACTCCGGCCCAAGGGGGGCGGCGCGGCCTGAGAGGGGAAACCCTGTCGCCCCGGAAGGCGCAGTAGGAGGGGAACGCAGCCTTGACGGCTTGGGGGTAGCCGTGGCGGTGGGGCCATGGCTGCCACCCGCCCCGCAGGCAGGGACCAGAGACGCGGTGGCAAACCCGCCGCTGACTCACAGCTCTGCCTCCCCGCAGCTGCTTCTTGGCCTAATATCAGGGGCCCCCTGGTGGCCGCAGCCTGCTAGTGCAGGGAGGAAGCTCGGCAAGGGCAGCTGCTGGGAGAGAGGAGGGGGTGGCGGCTCCCACCCGGGGCAGAGGAGGGCGGCAGGCTCAGTGGGGGTCCGCAGAGGCCGCACTGGGGGGCACCACCTCCCTTTCTTCAACTTGGCCATCAAAGAATGAGGGGAAAAGACCCATCCCCTGCAGGGGAGGGACGCCCAGGGGTCGGCCTGGGCAAGGGGTTCCTCCTGGCCCCCCCCTCCACTGCTTTGGGGTCTGGGTGCAAGTCGGGGTTTGGGCCACAGGCTGGCCTTCAGGAGGGATGCCAAGGGGCGCGGACGTAGCCTGGTTGGCTCGGGGGGGGCAGGACGTGCGGTGTCCTGGGCACCCAGGGACTCGAGCCGCCGGACAGTGGAGGCCCTGAGTGGCCTGGTGTGGGCGTGCGTGACCTTGATGACATGGAGGCAGCTTTGGTTGGAGGCAGTGGCAATGGCCACAGGGAGCCCAGTGGGGGCAGGGTCTGACGTCCCCCCGAGAGTGGAGGTGACTGTCAGTCGGAGGTGGCGAATCTCACTGAGTCCCCTGGGAGGAGCCAACGGCTGGCCTCATGCTGGCCTTGGACGGCAGAGCGCAGGGGCCGCCGAGCATGGCGTGGAAAGCGCCGGGTGTTCACCCAGAGCTGGGGAGGACGTTGCGTTCAGAGTGGACCACAGGTTGTAAAACGGTGGCAAGGGCAGGGAGAGAAGGGCCCCACTAGTTCCCCCGGGGTCAGTCCAGTGCGGTCCTCTGTGGGCATCTGGGCAAAGAGCTCGGAAGTGGAAGAGGCACAATGGATGTTTCCGGACCAGAACTCAGAGATGGAGCCGCTAGAGGCCCATCCTCATCCTAATCCTACAATTGGAAACAAGTGTGGCACCAGATGTCCCCACTGTCACCAAGCTGAAGGAAGAAGGCTGGAGGCAACGGCTGGGCTGGACCTGGCCTCCAAGCCCATTTCCACTTGGCTCCGCCCCTGAGCACTGTGCCCTCCCACAAAGAAAATCTGGACCAAACCGGCCTGGGCAGTCCAAGTTGGCCCTTCCCAGCTCCACTGGCCTCCGGCCTTCTTGGAGGGGCCCATCACCTGGGCCTCTGACTCCATCTCGGGCCCATCACTCATCCAACCTCCACCCAGCCTCACTCGTCCACTAGCCCTGCACCATCCCTGCACCTGCACAGCCCCCCGGCCGCCCCCCCTTCCCCACCCCCACCCAGTCAGCTTCATCTGACTGACAGCCCTCCAGCCACACAGCCACAGGGCCGGTTACCTAAGACCCGCCCACTCACCTGTTTATCCACCCACCTCTTGTCCATCCACACCCACCTCTCGCCTCCCTCGCTCCCTCCTTCCATCCACCTAGGGCCTCCATCCTTCCATTCAGCTCCTCAGTCATCTGTCCATCCAGCCTCCCACCCACCGCCTCATCCATCCTACCATCCTTCCCAGCCACCCACGGCGTCCATCCACGTCCTCCCTCCCTCCTTTTCTCCTTCCTTCCTTCCTTCCTTCCTTCCTTCCTTCCTTCCTTCCTTCCTTCCTTCCTTCCTTCTTTCCTTCCTTCCTTCCTCCCTCCCTCCCTTCCTTCCTCCCTCCCATCCATCCTTCCATCCTTCCATCTTCCTGTCCTCCCTCCCTCCCTTCCCTCCATCCATCCAGCCACCCAGGCTCCTGGAAGAGGCAGAGAGCGGAGACCCAACTCCTGGCTCGGCGGCCGGCTGGGGCAGGAGCCGGCTCTGCTCCGTGCCCGCGCCTGTGTGCATTTGATCTGTTCTCCCCCTCCCCGCCCCCCCATCTCGCTCCCCTCCCCCACACCCCCGCCCCCCGCTCGCGCTCCCCCCAATGTGCGATCTGGAAGCTCTATAAAGCCTGATGTAATCCGTAATGCAGTCTCTGGCTCCCGATTCGGGATCCAGTTTCAGAGAGCGAGAGATTGGGGAGCGCCGGCAGCCGGGGGGGCCGCGCTCGCCGCTCTCCTCCTCCTTCTCCTCGGCGTCCTCCTCCTCCTCCTCCTCCCCGCGCCGCCCCGCCCCCGGCTCGGCGGGCGCCCCCCCCTCAGGAAGGGGAAAAAAGGCGAGAAGAGCGGGGCAGGCGAGAGGAGCGGAGCGGCGGCGGCGGCCGGAGAGGGAGCGGCGGGCGCAGGCGGCGGCGGGCGCGGCGTTGGCGGCGGCCCCGGCGGAGCGAGCGCGGAGCCGGCGAGCCGCGAGCACGGTCGGCCGCGCCGCGTCCTGGCCCGGCCGGGGCCCGCGCGCCCCGCATCGCCCGCAGCCCGGGCGGCCGGACCCTCTCGGCGCTCGGGGACGGGGAGGGGGCCCGCGCGCGCCCGAGGGTGCGCCCCGGGGGGTGTCCCGGCGCGGCCCAGCGTGGGCCGGGGGCGGCGGCGGCCCGAGAAGCACCCCCTCCGGCGCGGGCGCACGGCTCGGCCACGGGCGCCGCGGGGCGCTCCCGGGTATTTGCAACTCGCCGGATCAAGTGTTGGCCCGCGGGGCCGCTGCTGCCGGGGAAGGTAAGGACGACGCCGGCGGGGGGCTGGGGGCGCGGGGGGCGGGGGCGCCGCCGGGATGGGAGGGGGCCAGGCGGGGGGCGGGCGCCCGGACTTCCCAACTTCGCCGTTTGGGGCTTCGCGGCTCCGAGGTTTGCGCTCGGAGCTCGGGAGTTTGGACCCCCCCCTCCCATCGCCTGCCTCCTCCGGCGGCAGCGACATCCGGCTGGTCCCGGCGGGCTGGGGAGGGGGGACCTGGGCGTGGGAGCGGCTCCCCGGCGGTGCGCCCCCCTCCCTTCCACTCAGACACCCGGGCTGCTCAGGCTCGGGAAGGCGCCCCCTCCCCATCATACGCACGGGCCCAGGGCTGCCTGGAGGAGGCGAAACCGAAGCCCCAACACACGCAAGACCGCTGGCAGGGGGCTCCGGGGCCACGGATGTGCCCCCTTTCGCCGCACATAGCAGCGGGCAGGCGCGGGAGAGATATCCCGAGAGTGCCTCCTCCCCTGCTCGCGGCCAGAGCCCCCCACGGACGTCCTAGGGGCTGTACGTACCCCCCCCACACACACACACACAGGCAGAGCCGGGGCAGGCGCCCCCTCGCAACCCTCCCTCCTGGGCCCGGCAGAGGCGGTGGAGACTCCCCGGAGGTTCCCCCACTTGGTGGGGGCTGCCCTAGCGCAGCCCCCCCAACCCCCAATCTTCCTCCCAGCCTTCCTTTCCGCCGCTCGGAACTTTGGGTGGGCCCCGCGCTCGGCGCTCCCAGGCCCACAGCCGCGGCGGGCAGAGGCCGCTCTGCTGGCGTCCCCGCTCGCCCCGAGCCGCGCGGAGCTGCCTCGAGGAACGGGCACGGCGCCCGCCCCCTCTGGGGAGGCCGGGGGACCCTGGGCCGGCGTCCTCTCCCCTGGTCCCCGAAGCCTCCTGGGCTGGGCCGAGCGCGCCTCCGGCCTCGGGAGGGGGCCACGGAGCTGAGAGCGGCCGCGGCGCGCGGCGGCCGGGGCCGGGGGCCTCCTCCGAGGCAGTGGCTCCGAGCGGGGTCCCTAGGCAGGGCCGCGCCGCCCCCTGCGGGGCCTCTTCCCGGGCCTGACCCCAGACCCCGGCCCGCTGGGCACCTGCCCCTCTGCACTTCTACTTTCGGCTTCCAAGTTTCTTGGCGTTCCAGGACCCGAGCTGGCACCCCGGTCCTTCGGCCCCCTTTCCGTCCGCCGCCCCGCAGCACGGCCCGCGCCGCCGGCTCCGGGGCGCTGGTTTCCAGCGGCAACTCCTGAGGAGTTGAAAGGCGTGCGGGCGCGGGGAGGGGTAGGGGGCACGGAGCCCGCCGCGAGGCGCCGCTTGGCGGACGTGCGGGGGACGGCCGGGCGGTCCGCTGTGGCAGCCCACCCTCGGGACCCAAGGAGACCCTTGGTGCCCTCCGCCATCGCCACAAACACACGCCCCCTCGGAGCGAGCGCCGCCGCGGGGGAAGAGCCGCGGCCACGCGGGCGCGGCGGGAGGGCGCGGGGGCGGGGGCGCCTTCTCGGGTCCCGGAGGCGTTCTCCAGGTTTGGGGGTCTGGTGACGCGGCCGCAGCATTGCCCAGAACCCACATGCCTCCATTCCTCAGCGACCGCCGCGGCCGAGGGGGCGGTGGGGTAGGCCCGAGGGGGTCCGCCCCTCCCCGGTCGCGGGCGGCCGCCCAAGTCCGCGCCCGGACGCCCGGGTGCCGGCGAGTCCGGCTTTGAGTACCCGAGCAAGGTCAAGCTGGTGGAGGAGGGGGCGGGGGCTCGGGAGAGTCGAGGCCTCGGGAGCGGGTGTGGACCGCGGCGGCCCTGGGGACGCGGGGCGGCCGCGGAGTCAGCGGGCGCTCCCGCCGCCCGCTCTCGCCGCCCGAAGGCGGGTGCTGCGCGCGTTCGGGGATCCCGGGGCGCCCCGCGCCCGGCCCGGCCCCTCCCTCTCCGCTCGCTCGTCCTTTGCCGGCGCTGCGTTCATACTTGTTGCGCTTGGATTTGGGGGGCGGGGAGCTGGGCCGGGGCGCCCCGGGCCCCGGGAGGCCGAGCCCCGCGGCCGGCGGGAATGCGCCAGGGCGTTGCGCGGGGGACGCGAGCGGGGACTCCGCCGCTTCTGCTCGCGAAGCGGGGCGCTTGTCCCCGGCGCGGTCCCGCGCGGGGGCGGAGAGGAGGCGGTTTCGTCGCCCTCGCCATCGCGCCGCCCTCCTCCGGATCCCTTGGCCTGCGAGGGGGCGCAGCCAAGTTGCTCAGCCCTCCAGCCCCTTCCCTTGCCCGCCGGCTCCTGCCTCTCTCCGGGCCTCGGCTGCCGCGTCCGGAAAATGGGGACGCGGGCGAGGCTCTCCGCGGGCCCTTCCGACCCGGCCCCGCGCGCTCCCCGAGATCCCAGCGTGCTGGGTCTGCAGCGTGCGCGGTCTGCGGCGTCCGGGCCGGGCAGGTACCGCGGCGGCTCCGCGCCTGCGGACACGGCCGCGCGGCCTGGAGGAGCCGGCCCCGGGCAGGCCCGGGAGAGACCGGGGCCCGGCCGGTCCCCCTGGCGCCCTCGGCCCTTGACCGGCCCCGCCTCCCGGCGCGGGTCTGCGGGGCCCGGAGCCCGCCCCTTGGGGACGCCCGGGGCTCCGGGCCGAGGCGGCGGGCGCGGGGCTGCGGCGAAGGAGGGCGGAGGGACCGGGGCGCGCTGCCCCGGCCAGCCGAGAGAGGGCGCGCGCGACGCGCCCGCGGCCGCCCTCCCGCCCCTTCCGCTCCGCGGAGGCCGGCCCGCGTCTCGGCCCCATCTTGGGCCGCCGGGCCCCAGGCCGCCCCCGCGCCGCGCAGCCCGGGCCGCCGCCTGCTTCGCTGGGGGGGACCGGCGGTGCTCCATCTCTGGGCCGGAGGCCGCGTATTACTTTCCGCTCCCCCCCACTCGCTTCTCCTCGTGCTTTTCGTGTGTACATGTGTGCCACGCGTGCACGTGGGTGTCCATCCGGCAGGCGTGGGGGCGTGTGCGGAGGCTCAGAGGCCGTCACACGTGTGCGCGGCCGCCGGGGCGGCGAGGCCGTGGGCGTGTGTGCCCTGGCGGCCGCGTTGAGGTCGCACCAGGCGGGCCCTGTCGCTGCACCTGCGCCTGCGTCCCCAGTGCCTGAGGAACCCCTGGAAGGGAAGCTCTGGCTCCCACAACACCCCTCCCCCAAGAACGCCCCGAACGAAGGGCCTGATTAACCCCATGGGGCCCAGAAGCTTCCACTCGCGGTGCCCCCTGAAAACCCTCCAAAGGCCCACCAGGCCGCAGTTGCGCCCTTGGACAGGCTCGAACCTTCCCAGATAAACACATAGGTTCCCGGATACCGGATGGCATCACCCCTGCCCTCCTGGGGTGCACAGGCTGCTGGGAAGCCTGGGAGGAAAGAGACTCAGGCCCCTCTGTGATCTGACGCTAGGGGTCAAAGGAATACAGGGCTCCTGGGAGCCAGAGGCAGGGCAGGGCTCCCCCAGCAGGTGCCAAAAGGAAGCGACCGCTAAGCTGGGACCCAAGAAGGCGTGGGTCCTGGTTGTGCCGGGGTGTGAAGGTTCTTAGCAGAGGAGAACGCTTGTGCAAAGGCCCCGAGGCAGGCGGGAGCCGGTCCTGGAGCATGGGGGGGAGAGGGGGCTCCAGAGGGAGGCGGGGCCGGGCCTCAGAGGCTGCACAGGCCACCGGCAGATTTAACCTTGACCTTTCCGACGGGTTAGAGGGATGGTGGTGCCCCTTGGGGCAGTGGGGTCACCAGGAGAGCAGTCAGCAGGCAAGACGCACACGACCCTGCACGGGCCGGCCCACGCCCACACCTGCCCTTCACCACAGACACGCGTGCGTGTGCACGCTCATGAGAGCAGAACCTCCGCCCACCCTGACATCAGGACCCGTACCCACTCGTGCCCGTAAACAGATGCACATGCGAGGAAAGATGCCAGCGCGCGAGCAGGGCGGCGGCTCTGAGACCGAGCTCAGTGGGGTGCACTAACCCGCCGGCACGGGCACGGGCACGGGCACCCCGTGGTCTCAGGGGCGCATTCCCAGCGCTCGGCCTTGGTGCCCCGGCCGGCTCCGAAGGACACGAGTGTGCATGTTCACACCAGGGATGCTGGGTTGGGAGGGCAAGGGGAGAGCCCCTCGCCCCACCTGCCCCCCCACTTTGTGTTGGGGGAAGGGAGGTCTGGAGAGGGAGGGGCTTCGGCCACGCGAGCCCCATGGGGGGCTGTGTTCAAATCCTCAGGCTCGGACCTTGGGTCTGCCGTGAACTCACGCCTGTCCTCGGACTGGCCCCTGGGCCTCAGTTTCTCCTCTGGGCGGCGGGGCCAGCAGTCTCCCTGCCGCGTGGACCTGAGGCAAGGACCAGCCTGTGTCCCAGCTCCAGCCTTTCCTGCCCTCCTCTTTGTCCACTTGAATTAGATTTTATTAATTGAAAATGTAAGAAAAGGTACAAATGTAAGGAAGGGCAGAAAAGGGCATAGACTGCAAGGGACTCTCCTTCCTGTTCCAAGCCCGCGTCCTGCCCTTTGTAGCCCTTGTCAACACTTTCCTGTTGTCCTTCCAGAATGTTCTTTGCCTCCACTGGCATAACTGTGTGTGGATTTATCTTGTAGGTGGTTTGGACAAACAGAAGTGTTCTATGTCCACCATGGGACACTGGGATCACCCCTACTGCCCCCACCACGATGGCCTGCAGGTCAGGTCTCTCCAGAGGCTCCCCTCACCTGGACCCCCTGCACCTACCTCTGCCCTCTCCCTCCTGTCTTCTCTGCCCAGCTGCACAGCAGCAGCTGAGGGTGGCCCCGTCCTCAGGCATGGTGCTCCCCAGCCCACAACTGCCATTCTCTTCTCCATCACTACCGCCATCACCCCCCCATTGTCCCTCCACCATCGCCATCACCGCTTTTACCACCACCACTACCATCACCTCCATCACCACCATCATCACCACCATCATCACCTCTACCATCTCTACCATCACCATCTCCACCATCACCTCCATCACCACCACCATCACCTCTACCATCTCTACCATCACCATCACCACAACCACTCATCACAACCACTGTCACCACCATCACCTCCATCATCACCTCTACCATCTCTACCATCACCACCACCACCACCATCTCCACCATCACCTCCATCACCACCATCATCACCTCTACCATCTCTACCATCTCTACCATCACCACCACCACAACCACTCATCACAACCACTGTCACCACCATCACCTCCATCATCACCTCTACCATCTCTACCATCACCACCACCACCACCATCTCCACCATCACCTCCATCACCACCATCATCACCTCTACCATCTCTACCATCTCTACCATCACCACCACCACCACCACCATCACCACCTCTACCATCTCTACCATCACCGTCACCACAACCACTCATCACAACCACTGTTACCACCATCACCTCCATCATCACCGTCATCACCACCACCACATCACCACACCACAGTCACCAACACTGTCACCACCACCATCACAACTATTGTCACCATCACCACAACTGTCACCACAACCACTGTCACCATCACCACCGCCAGCAACACCACCTTCTCTACCATCACCACCACCGCAAGTCACCACCACACCACAGTCACCACCACTTTCACCATTACCACTTCAGCCCCATCCTAATCCTATACCGTGACCATCTACCACAGCCATTGCCTTCAGCGCCATCATCGTCACTCTCACCTCTGGCACTGCCATTCCCTCCATCATAGCTTCCACATTGCCACCGTCCCCATCTTTATGGTCATGGGACGTCTTTGGACTCCGAGGCTTTGTTCAGAAGGAGAGCTATAGCCGGGGTCTCCTGACATTGTCACTGGAGAACCTGCAGCTCCGTGTCGGGAGGTGGGATGTTTAGCGCGTGTGCTTCACGTGGCCTGCTGTTCCCTTCTGCAACCCTGTCCTCCAGTGCAGCCAGAGGTACCGAGGAGCCTTGGTGGAAGGAGCGGGAGTGTCAGGCCACCAGGCAGGTTTTCTGAGTGCAGGTGGGCCGGGCGGGGGTCCCCCGGCCTGTGGGCTGGTTTGTGGAGATGCTGGATCTTGGCTGAGCCATGGGGCCGCAGCAGGGACACTTGCAGTGAGGGACAAAGGCTCAGCATGGCTGGGAGGCTGCGCCTGCAGTGTGGGATGGGCAGAGCCTTGGGGTACCCTGCAGGGTTTTACCTTTGGCCAACCTGGATATAGGGGTTGGAGGGGGCTCATCTGTGAGGTGACAGAAAGCCCAGGCCCTGCACCGGCTAATTCTTCCCAGACCTCCGGGCCTGGCGCAGACGGGTCCAAATTGCACCGCCACTTGCGAGTGCAGGGCCCTGGACAGGGCACGTCTCAGGGAGGCAGCCTGCCTCTCGTGGAGTGAGCGCAGGGCCCCTGCCTGCCCTGGGACCGAGGCTGTGGGCTGGCAGCGCTGCCTCTGGGAGCCCGTGGCCACGGAGCTCTCTGCAGACCCGCAGGTCCAGGGGGGTCCTGGGACCCAGGCCGGCTCGGGACACCCCATGCCTTGAAGAATGTGCTTGAAACAGGGTGGTCAAAACCAGAAAGGAGAGGATGGGATGCAGTCACGAGAGGAGCCCCCAGACCCCATCTTGGGGCGCGGTTGCCACCCCCAGCACAGAGCACCCCCGGCCATGCCCCTCCCTGCGCCCCCTCGGCCCTGCAGGCCCGGCCTGGGTCAGGGTCCCCCAGGGGCCTTCTCAGAGAGCCTCGGTGGACCACACACACGCACGTACACACAGAGGCTCTCCCCTCACACTCCTTCACACTCACCAGGAGCTCACACTTACAGACCCCACACGCACATGTACACAATGCGTGCACACCAGGCATGTGCATGCACTCCCACATGTACACTCGTGCTGCACATGCACAGTGCACACACCCTCCTCCACGCACACCTGCATGCTCACGTGCACACACATCCTACTCACACTTGCACACTCGTGATGCGTGTGCACACACTCCACACACACCTGCATGCTCACATGCACACACACCCTACTCACACACTTGCACACTCATGATGCGCGTGCGCACACTCCACACACACCTGCATGCTACAGCCCACCCACACACTTACACCTGCACTCCCTCGCACAGGGCACGCACACACATGCAGGGCACGCACACACCACCCCTCATACACGTGGCTCACGCGCACCCGGGGAGCCCTGCGGGTGCCTGGCCCCCTCCCACGCCCGTGCTGCCCCTGGGCTGCCCCAGACACTGGAGCAGTGGGTGGGACGGGGACGCTGCCCGCCTCCCTCCCGGCCGTGGACACGCGTGTGCAGAAGCCGCTCACCCACAGTCGGTCCTGTGGCGGCTGCTGGCGCCGTCGGGGCGGGCGCCGTGTGCGCACCCTCCTGTGCGCACGCTACCTGTGAGGGGCTGCGCCTCTGGGGACCAGGAGCCCTGCCCGCCGGGGACGCCCTGGGCGGGCCTTGGTCTGGCCTCCGACCTTGCCCGGAGTCTGGGGTGGTGGCCACGCGAGCCACCAGGCCCCCCCGCCTGATGCTGCTTCTGACCGGCTGCACGCCCGCCCGTGCGACCTTGGACGAGTGACCTTGGACGAGCTCTGCCCCTCTGGGGACGCCGGCGGCGGGTGGGGACAGGGGCCTACGGCTCGGGGCCAGGGTCGGCTGCTGGTGAGCCGGGCACGGAGGCTGCTCCGGCGCGGGCAGTGGGGAGGGCGCCCGCATCCTGCGCCCCCCTGCCTCTGAGAGGGAGGGCGGGGCCCTGGGCCCTGCCGTGGCTCCTCCCCCGGGAGCGCCCGAGCAGCAGCCGCGCCCGGGAGCCTCTCCTCCCGCCCTGGTCCCCGGCGCCCCGCAGTCAGCGCCCCAGGCGGGTCTCCCCGCTGTGGGGGTGGCACCGTCCCCCTCTCTGGAGCCCAGCTCCCGGGCTTGAGCCTCGCAGCGGCTCCCGGGTTCAGCCAGTCTCTGCGGAGGCCTGGGGGAGGCAGCCGGACTGATGGATTCACAGCCCGGCGTGTGTGCGTGTCCACGTACACACTCGGGTGCACCGTCTGCCTGGGGCATGCACGGGTGGGGAGGTGTGGGGGTGTGCACGTGTGTGTGCGATGGCCTGTGCTCCTTGCACACACACGTGCATGTGTATGTCCATGTGTGCACATGAGCTTGCACATGCACGTGTGTGTTTGGGGGTACAGGATGCCGTGGGAGCAGGGAGGAGCAGGGGCCCCCTTGGCATGCCCTGGGCAGCTGGGGATGGCTCCGCGGGGCAGGCCACCCTCTCCCTGGCCAGCAGCCCGAGGAGGCCTTGGCGCATGCCAGGGCAGGGCCAGTGGGGCCAGCGGGCCCGGGCGTCAGAGCCCACGCAGCGTCCCGGGGCCTGTGAGGGGCTGGGGGCTCCGTTGGTGGGGGCGTCCGAGGCCAGTCCGGAGGGCCCCTGCCGGCCTGGGCCTCCGCGGCGACCTGTGGCCTGGACAGGACGAGGAGGGGCGCATGCCAGCCCCCCGGGCGTCAGGCAGGGCTCTCCAGGGAAGCAGGGCCGCAGGCACGTCCACGAACAGGACGCGGTTTTTACAACTTTATCGTGAAGAAACTTCAGGTTACGTAAATGTTACGTAAAGAATATAGGGGCCTCCCGCGTGCGCCCCTCCCTCCGCCGCCCAGTAGGTGGTTTTTATAAATCTCCACGCGCGGCTGCGAGGCGCACGTCCCGACCTTGCGGGGCAGGCTGCGCCCGGGATGCCCCTCGAGTCCCAGGATGCGCTGAGGAGAGACGGGCGCTGAAGCCGCCTCTCCTGCTGAGACGGCCGGCTGACCGCAGCGCCCTCGGCAGTGGACGCGGGTGGCTCGCTGACCATTTACGTCCACTCGGGCCCGTGCCTGCCTGACCACGCCCCCGGGCGCCACGGCCCGGCCAGATTGACCGCGAGCCCGACCGCCAGGCCCCGGGTCCCCGTCTCCGCGCCTGCGATCCGGAGAGCCAACAGCGTGGCAGTTGTGGGGGCAAGGACTGGACGGAGGGGTCTGGGGTGGCCAGAGCAGGGCTAGCGAGGATGGGCCCCCCCCGCCCACCTCCCCACGGGCACCCTAAGGCCAGGGCCCCATCTCCTCCGTGCTGCCCACGCTGGGGGGGCCTGGCCAGCTGCGGCCCGTGTAGTCACCTGTCCCTCCTGGGTGCCAGGAGCCTAGCTCTGCCTGGGCGCCCCGCGCAGCCTCCAGGGGGTCGACTTGCTCTGCCTGCCCCTGGCCACCCCGCCCCACCCTGGGTGCGGCAGGCACGGGGCACCCGCACATCTGCCTGCAGGGCCAGTGGCGGCCCGGTGGGCACGGGCAGACGTGGCAGGGCGGGGGCACTGCCTCCCAGCACTCACCCGGCCCGGTGCTCGAGGAGGGGCCTGGCTGGGCCAGCCACCACCTGTGACTCCCAGCCCTGAAAATGGCCACCCAGAGGGGCTCTGGCCCGCAGCAGACGGCCCAGCTGGAGCCCCTGGCGGGCAGCGGTGACCACCTGTGGCCCTGAGGTGACTGGCCACAGCTCCTGGGGCCCGGGAGGGGCCTCTGGGGTCCCCAGGGTCCCCCAAGGGGGGGCCGGCCACGGGAGGGGGCGCGAGCCCCTGGGCTCCTCTGGCGGCCGGCGGTCCTGGGAGCCGAGGGCGCCCCGCCCCTCCCCCAGCTCTCCCTGGGACACAGGCGGGCACTGTTCGGAAGGCCTGGCGGGACAACGGTGCCTTTGTGGCTGGCGTCTGGGGACGCCATTGGCGGCCTGGGGTGGGTGGGGAGGGGACGCCGGCAGGCCCGGGCCCGGGGTCGGGCCGTCCGTGGGGCGCACCCGGGGTGGGGGCGGGCACAGGATCCCGAGTGGCCCAGCGCGAAGGGCTCCTGCTCTGGCCGTGTGGTGGGGAAACTGAGGCACGGGGCTTGAGTGCGCCTGGGGCCTCTGACTGCCAGGGCTGGTGTGTGCACGCGTGCGCAGGTGGCATCCGTGTCCCCACCGGGACGGTGGCGGGAGGTCGGTGCACACCTCCTCTGACGGGGGCACGGTGGGGCCGCGGTGGGAGAGGAGCGGCCCCCTCGCCGGGGCTTGTGGGGACTCGCGCGAGCGCTAGCCCTGCCTCCCCACCCGGGGCTCCGGCTCTCCGCGCCCGAGCCGTACAGTGGCCACCACGCTGCCTCCGCCGTCACCCCTGCTCAGAGCTCCGCAGTGCCGCCCCCCTCCCCCAAAGCCCCTTGTGCAGGGCCCGGGGAGGGTGCCCTGTGCCCACAGAAGCTGGCCAGCCTCCCCGCAGCAGAAGGGATGGGGGCTAGACCTCCGGCAGAACTTCCTGGCAGCAAGGGCAGTTTGACCCTGGAGGAGGTGACTGGGCAGAGGCGGGGACCCATGAGGGCTCTGTGCTAATTGGTAGCTGTCCTCCGGCGCCCAAGAGGCCGGCGATGATCAGAATGTGACGTGGGAAACCAATTACTGGGCAAGCAGCCTGTGTTTCGGGGACTGAGGCCGTCACCCACTTGCCTGAGAGGGGCTGGGGGTGGCGCGTAATTAAACCGTGAGCACTTAGCGAGACGCAGGAGCGGTGGCCACGCTGGCCCCACAGTCACGGTGACCACAGGGCTCCGAGGTTTCCAGCCCTGCGGAGGGCGGGGGACTCGGCTGGGCCAGGGCAGGGCACGGACGGGCCCCTCCATGCCCCTGGCCAAGGCGGAGGATCCCTCTGGCAGCTGAGGCTGGGGGATGCTGCCAGGGAAACCGAGGCACCGCCTCAGAGACCGCAGAGCACGGGTTTAGAGGGTCCATCTGGTCTGACACCCTGGGGTCCCCCAGAGTCCTGCCTGACCTGGAGGGAGGGGCGCGAGCACCAGGGCAGAGGGGCCGGGGCCTCGGAGCAGCCCGGCCGAGCTGCGGGGGTCTGTGGGGGCCTGGCCCTCCCTCTTCCCACGTGTCGGGCGCCTCAGGCCTCCGCCTGCCCCCTGGGGTCTCACTGAGCACCCCCGGGGACACGGGCGTCCTCTCCCAAGCTCAGCTCTGGCCCGGGGCCCTCACATCCCGCCAGCCAGCGCTGAAGCCACCGTCTCCTGCAGCCGTGACCTGGGCTACACCGCCTCCTGGGTGCGCTGCGTGTGCAGTCGTGTACACAGGCACGCACACGTCCACGTAGGTGCACTCAGACACGCATGCAGACACACGTGCACACAGATGCCCAGGCACACATCCTTGTGTACACACTGCACACAGACACGTGCACCCACACGGCACGTTCACAACCACACACACCCAAGCACGCCGTGTGTGTGCACAGACACACAAGCACATGTGCATTCGGGCACACAGTCCACACAAACACATGTGCACAAAGACATGTGCACATGCATGTACACACACACAGAGAGAAACGTATGTGCACACTCAGACACACAGGTACACACACGTGTGCACATGTCACTCTCCTGCCCCTCCTAGTGAGGACTCCTGTCCCCACTGTCCGCCTGGCCTAGCTGTGGGGACACCAGCCCTGGAGGGACACACCCAGAGGCGCCCAGCTCAGACCCCACCCCACTCCACCTCAGGCCTTTGGGTGCCGCCGCTGAGACCGTCCCAGATGCCCGGCGGGGCCCCGCTGCACCACGCGCCCTGGGGGTCGGCGGCCCCCTGCTCTGTGTGTTCTAGGGGTCAGGGTCCCCCTGCTCGGCGAGCCCCGGGGGTCGGGGGACCCCCTGCTCGGCGTGTTCTGGGGGTCGGCGGCCCCCTGCGGCCCCCACACCGCAGGCCATGGGTCCGCAGGGCTGGGTGGGCCTGGCGTGGGAGCGGCAGCTGGGTGGGCCGTGTGTGTCCCCTGCCACCGTTGGCCCTGGCCATGGAGGGCCGCGGCAGGTAGCCGATGGCAGAGCAGCCAAGCCGCTCAAGAGGCCTTGGGGTCCCATGGGGGTGGGGCGTGGGGGCAGCAGGAGGGCGCGCAGCCTTGGGCCCCGTCTGCTCTGCCCTGTGACCCAGCCAGAAGGGGCAGGGTGAGCCCTGCTCTGCGGCGCTCCAGCTGCGTCCCTGACACAGCTCTCGGCCCGGTGGGGCAGCGGCTCACGTCAGAGGCGCCGGTGGTCCAGGGTGCAGGGGGCACCCTGGCCCGGCCAAACTCTGCAGGGAGAACCGAGCGCCCTCCCTCCCCCCCCCCCCACGTCCCCAGGCTGACCCCCCCAGGGCTGCCAGGGGTGCCCTGAAGGCAGGGGCAGGGGTGCAGGGCAGTCAGTCCCCGGGGCCGGTGGCTAGGGGCCAGGAGGCCTCTGCCCGGCCGTGTCAGGGTCATGGGGTGGCCCCGCGCAGGGCTGTGCCAGGAGCTGGGGCACTGGGCGGACAGACCGACGCCCACCTGGGCCCTGGCTGTGCATGGCGCAGCCCTCCCTCCGGGGCCCCCTCTGCCCCAGCTCCTCCCGGCCCGCACTCATGCCCCCCGTGTTGATGCCAGGCTGCCCCTCCTCCAGCAGGGTGACATGGCGGCCGCACCTCCACGCCCATGCTGCCTGGCGCCCGGGACCAGCGCCCACTGTGGTGGGAAGGGCCTGGAAAGGGGCACGGGCCAAGCAGCCCCGGGGGGGTGCCCGGGGTCCGGGGCTGGTGGGAGACCCCAGGCACGGCCTCGCCCTCTCTGGGGGGTGGGGTGGGCAGCCCCCGTGCCGCCCCATATCCAGGGCCTTCCCTCACACGGGCCCGAGGCCGGCGCGCTGAGGGGCTGCCAGGTGGGATGGGAGGCGGTGGAGGGGAGTTCTCCCAGAGCTGCCCCCCAAGAACCCTGGTGGGAACTTGGCTTTGCAGGTTTGTTTTTCCCATTCTGACCTTTTTTAAAAAAGCTCTTGGGCCTGGACGCTGCCACTGGAGGCCACGGAGGAGGGGCCCCGGGCCACCCCCAGTGACCCCCGCTTCCTCCCCAGTCACTTCCTGCCCCGCCGCTGGCTGAGGGTACCCCCCAGCTCCTACTGTCTGCTGAGAGCAGGGAGGGGCCCTCCCTTCCTTGCACAGCAGAGAAACCGAGGCAGGGGCCAGTGCCTTGCTGAGACAGGTGCCCAGCCGGGCCTCCAGCCGTGGAGGGGGCTGGGAGGCTGCCCGTGCCCAGCTGCCCTGCGCCCACGAGGCCCGCGCAGCGAGGACGCCGGGGGCTACAGAGGAGGGGCCGCCCACGGCACTGGCCAGCCGGGCACGGCCCTCAGCAGGCGGCGCGTCCACGGCAGACGGCCAACGTGGGCATGGCCAGCAGAGCACAGGCGCCTCCCGGGGGCTGGCTGGGGGGAGCTGGCCATGGGGAGAGGGATGGGGACTAACCGGTGGGGGGACTGGCGAGAGGGGGCC
Organism: Dasypus novemcinctus; assembly: GCF_030445035.2. NCBI lineage: Eukaryota > Metazoa > Chordata > Mammalia > Cingulata > Dasypodidae > Dasypus > Dasypus novemcinctus. Next base: position 105,729,406 of record NC_080686.1, read on the forward strand.
GGCGGGGGGAGACGGGGTGGGGGGCTGGCGGGGGGGCAGGCGCTGAGGCCCCTGGCGAGCCGGCCCAGGATGAACCAGGCCTCGCTGCCTGCGCCCCGGTGGCAGCCGTGCGCCTGCACCCACCAGCGCCAGGGCCGCCTGCCTGCCCCCAGGCGGGAGAGGCAGTGCTGGGACCCCCTCCCAGAGCCCAGGCCGAGGCCTGCCCTGGAGGAACCCTGGACCCTGCCGGCCGCTCTCCATGGCCCGGGCAGAGCCACCCACCCCCCCGAGACCTGTCTGCTCGTCATGCGAGGGGGGTGGCCGTGCTGGCCTAACGGAAGACCCCCGTGGCAAAGAGGGGCTCCCGCCTGCCACGCCCTGGAGCCTGCAGCAGGCGGGCACTGGGCAGCGGGTGGGCACTGGGCAGCAGGGGAGGGTCCTGGGCAGAAGGCCGCGTGGGGCGTGGCTGAAAGGAGGCCACAGGATGGGGTCCAGGGGGAGACAGGACACCAGGGCTGACCCCCCAGAAGGGACCGCGCCCCCCGCTGTGGGGAGGCAGGGTGACACCTGGACCGGCGGGGGCCCGGGGCTCCAATCAGTGGCACAGAGGGAGGCAGGGGCTGGCAGGACTGCCGCAGCCTCCGGGCACCCCCTACCCCTTCCGGGATGCTCGTCACCTTTTCCTGAAAGGACGGGGCAGGGGCAGGAGGTGAGAGTGGAGGAGAAGAGCCGGAGGGAGCCCCGGAGATCGGGAGGCTGAGGGGCCAGGCCCCAGCGGGGGCCACGCCAGGCCCCCCGGCAGATGGGCACGGCGAGGGCCTGCTCCTCCCCACTGGCCGGGCCCCTGCCCCGGGGGTGGACACGCAGGTGGACGGAGCAGGTGCCCGGCAGCTGCCCCAGGCCTGCACCTGCTGCCCACAGCCCGGGTCTCGGACGGAGGCGCCTGCCTGGGCTGGGCCCTCCCCGCCGAGCCCGGGGTGGGCCGGGAGGAGGCAGGGACCCCCGCCCCAGAGCGCGGGCTCACGCCACCCCCACCCGCTCTCTCTCTTTCAGCGTCCCTGGTGGCCGCAGGCAGGCGTCGGGGCCCCCGGCCTGAGTAGCCCGCGCCGCCCGAAGCCGTGCCCTCTCCGCGCCCCGGCCCCCGCCCGCCACCCGCCCCTGGCATGTCCAGGCCTGGCCCGCGCCTGCCTGCCCAGCCCGCGGAACCCCGGCGGCCCCGCGAGCTAGGATGAGGGCCCCGCGCGGCGGCCCGCGCGCCCTGCGCCTGCTGGCGCCGCTGCTGCTGCTGGCGCTGGGGCCGGGGGCGCGCGGGGCCGCGGGGGCGGACGCGGGGCCGGGCGCCGAGCCGTGCAGCACGCTGGTGCAGGGCAAGCTCTTCGGCTACTTCTCGGCGGCCGCCGTCTTCCCGGCGCACGCCCCGCGCTGCTCCTGGACCCTGCGCAACCCCGACCCGCGGCGTTACACGCTCTACCTGAAGGTGGCCAAGGCGCCCGCGCCCTGCCGCGGCCCCGGCCGCGTCCGCACCTACCAGTTCGACTCCTTCCTGGAGTCCACGCGCACCTACCTGGGCGTGGAGAGCTTCGACGAGGTGCTGCGCCTCTGCGACCCCTCGGCGCCGCTGGCCTTCCTGCAGGCCGGCAAGCAGTTCCTGCAGATGCGGCGCCAGCAGCCGCCGCCCTCCGGCCCGCCCGGGCCCACCGACGACTTCTCGGTGGAGTACCTGGTGGTGGGCAACCGCAGCCCCAGCCGCGCCGCCTGCCAGATGCTGTGCCGCTGGCTGGACGCCTGCCTGGCCGGCAGCCGCAGCTCGCACCCCTGCGGCATCATGCAGACGCCGTGCGCCTGCCTGGGTGGCGAAGCCGGCCACCCCGCCGTCGGACCCCCAGGCCCCCGCGGTGACGTCTGCCTGAGGGACGGCGGGGCCGGCGGCCCCGAGAACTGCCTCACCAGCCTGACCCAGGACCGGGGCGGGGACGGTGCCGCAGGTGAGTGCCCGGCCAGGCGTGTGGAGGGGGGGCCCTGGGGTGGGCGGCGGACATGGGGGGCCCACCTGGGCGGGTGCCCACCAGGCGAATGAACGGGTGAAGGGATGAACGAGGTGGGGTCTCAGTTCTTGGCCCCCGGTTTTCTAGTGGCCGGGTGGGGGTCCCTGGGGATGGACGGCTGTCCTGTGGCGTGGCCGGGGGGGGGTGCTGGAGGCGTCGGGGGTGGGCTTTGGGCCCGGGGACCTATCGATTCATCACCTGGCAGCCAGAGTGACGTCGGGGGCGCGCGCTGGCGGGCACCAGGTGCTGGGGGGGAGACACAGGCGCAACGGCCTTGGCAGGAGCCCGGCAGCGACGGGAGGGGGGAGACAAGTCGTCGGGCGGAACGGGCACGGGGTCCAGGGCCGCGAGCGGGGGCAGGGTGTCGGGGGTGGGAGGGGGGGCTCGGACCAGGGACCCAGCTCAGAGCTCCAGGGGACGTCGGGGCAAGGCCTGTTGCTTCCGGGGTCGGGGGAGGCGTTGGCGGAGGGGGGTGGTGGGAGCTGGCCCGAGGTGGGGAGGGGGCTCGGGCCTGAGAGCAGCGTGGCTCCTCCCGGGCGGGTCCACGGCGGCCGTGACGTGGGCCCCGGCCTGGCAGGTGGTCGGTCCTGCACGTTTGCAAGAACGGACCCTCGGCTGACCTGCGGCGAGGGGGCGGGGGGCGGACGCCCCAGGGCCGGGCACCCCCAGGAAGGGCCGTCCCCGCGTCGGGTGCTGCCGTGGGGCTGGGCAGCAGGGGAGCGTTTAGGCCGGGCCACGTGAGGTCACTGTGACCTTGGCCAGCACTTCCATGGCTGTGGGGACGGGGGTGGGTCCACTGAGGCCGAGGGGAGGACATAACCGAGGACCGAGGTCTCCTGCTGGGAGCTGTGGGCAGGGGCGGGGCAGGGCAGGGGCGGGCAGGACCCCCGCCCCTCCCGATGATGACTCCACCCCTCTCCACCTCAGCCTCCTCGTGTGCAACCGTGGACCCTGGGACCGGTTGTCACGACGACGTGGACGGGCCGGGCTCCTGGGCAGGGCTCCCGGCCCGCGGCGCCGGCCTTCGACAGCGTCATGCGGTGGGGGCGGGTGCCCCGGGGAAGTGGCGGGATTTGTCCAGATCAGGGTGGGGTGGCGTGGAGAAGGAGCAGGTTGGCGGCCCGGCCAGCGGGGTCAGGGTGCCATGGACCAGGGGAGCTGCGTCCTTCCCCAGCACCCACGGTGGGGGGCCCGGACTGGGGGTCACGGAGAGAGTGGAGGCCCTGCGGGGCCAGCAGAGGGTGGCGGCCGAGCACGGGTTGAGTGGACGCCGGGACCCCGGGGTGTGTGTTGAGATCCGGGGGCCCTGGGCCAGCCCCCCGGCCCCCTCAGCCCCCTCACCTGGAATGTGGGAGCAGGGCGGCCGCGAGGGCAGAGGACCGGGCGGCTGTGGCTTCAGCACGGACACGCGCTCGGACCCAGCACCAGCCCTCGATTGCCGGCGGGCTGGGGAGCTCTGCAGGGCTCGGGGTGTCGCTGGCAGGCTGCAGGGGCGCTGGAGGAGACAGGCTTGGGTGATGGGGGCGTGGGAGACCCTCTGAGGAAGGGAACATTTCAAGGTGGTGCCCAGAAGGGATGGGAAGGCATGCGTGCGTGTGCAAGTGTGGATGTGCGTGACATGCCTGTGCAGACGTTGCTGTGTCGACGTGTGCAGTGCGTGCTTACACGTGAGCGTGTGCTCGTGTGGATGGCGTGTGCAGGTCTGTGTGTACACATGTGATGGTTCACACAGCGTGCAAATATAAGTATGTGGATGCACAATGTGCGTGTGTGTATTTGCGTGCTTGTGTGTGTGGTGTCTGTAGGGTGTGTGGCGTAGACATGTGCGGATGTGGAAGTGTGCACACTGCTGATGTGCCTGTACCTGTGGGCACACATGCATGGTGTGCACTGTGTGTGTGCGTGAGTGCAGGCTGTTTGTCCATAGACGTGGGTGTGCACGGTGTGTACGTGTGTATGTGGGGGTGTGGCGTGGTGTGTAGGTGTTGTGGGGGTGTGCACACGTGCACGCGGGTGGTGTGCACTGAGGCTGGGCTCCGTGAAGGGGTCTGTCTGGGCATGTGGACACGGCGTAAAGCCGGCCGCAGGGGCTGGAGGCCTGCGGGAAGCGGTGCGGGGCGTGCGGGCAGGGGCGTGCGGGCAGGCGCGGCGGGCGCTGGGCGCGGCGGGCAGGACGTGGGCCCCGGGGCGGGCGCTGGGCGCGGCGGGCAGGACGTGGCCCCGGGGCGGGGGCTGCACCCTGGGCTCAGAAGGCCCCGGTGCTCCTGGAGCCCGGGAGTAAAGACCCCCTCAGGGGCCACCGTAGGTCCGCTCTGCGCCAAGGGACGCCACGTGGGCGCGGCCCGCCCCGCCTGGCGGCCTGGGGCTCAGCAGAGGCGCCCTCCCGTTGCGGGGCTGGGGCAGGCTGCCCCCCCTCGCTGGGGATGCCCTCCCCCCCCAAGCCCTTGCCCAGGGGTCACCTTCCAGGGCATGCACCCCAAATACACGCTTTAAAATGGCCGCAGCCCAGCTCCCCGCCCCCGCGCCTGTCTGCCGCCCTCGCACAGCCCAGTCACCTTCAGACACACTGGGCTTCCCCATCGTTCTTCCGGCATCTTGTCCGTGTGTCCGGGCTGGAACATAAGGCCTGGGGACAGAGGCACTCGCCAGTGCAAAGAGCAGCACCTGGTATGCAGCCGGCGCTCAGCGCGTGCTGGTCGAGTGAGCCGAGGCCCAGGGTTAAGCCGCGCGGCCGGTCCCACAGCAGCCGGCTCTTAGCCACCGGGCGGTCCCGCTGGGGCACCTCCTGAAGTGAGAACCAGGGCGTGAGCGTGCCTGCACACGCAGGGGCCGCGGGGCACAAGGACAGAGGCACCCAGCTCTTACTCCGAAGCGGCTCTCGGAGCTGGGCCGGCCCTGCCGCAAGGTCACCCCGCCAGCCCGTCCCTCCATCCCTACCCCACGCCGGCAGCACCAGCCCAAGCGCGGGAGCGAGCGGCGGTCGCGGGGGACCTGTGGCCCACTTTCAGCCCCTGCCCCCCACGGCCCGTGCAAATGCCACGCAGCTACGCCACGTGCCAGACGCAACCAACCCTCCCGGGCCAGAGCACCTGTCCCGCCCTGCCGTGCGCCCGCCACCCCCGCCTTGGCTCGGCCTCTCCCTCCCCACGCGTCTCAGCGCCATCTCGCCGTTTCATCAACTCTCCATCATCTGTCCTGCGTTTTTCGGCCTCGAGTGAGATGGGGCTGTTTCTTTCATGGGTTGTTTAAAATATTCATGTTTTAATTAAAGAACATTATTGCAGAAGCCACACGTAAGATAATGAAAAAGCAGCACCCTGGGGCCTGAGGACGAGTGTGTGTGTTCATGTTTGTCCCTCTGTGTGTCCCTTTGTGTATGTCCATGTATGTACCTGCGTGTGTCTGTGTGTCCCTGTGTGTGGGTGTTTGTGTCCCTTTGCATGTCTGTGTATGTCCCCATGTGTGTCCCTGTGTGTTTGTGTCCCCTTGTGTGTTCCTCTGTGTATGTCCATGGATGTCCTTATGTGTGTGTGTCCTGCATTTGCACATGCCCCGAGAGGAGGTGGAGGGCTGGGCTGGGGCATGTGGGTGCAGCTGCTGGGCTGAGGTGCGACTCGCCCAAGGCCACAGGCCACCTGGGCTGTCACCACGCCCCCTGGCCCCACCTGAGCAGGGACCCCTGCCCCACCCCCTGCCCAGCACTGTCGGGTGCCAGACCCACCGCAGAGACTTCTGGAGACAGTCAGACCTCAGCCGGGGAGCTCCAGGAGCCCAGGCCTCACGCGGCTGCGGGGGGAAGAAGCTTCTGGAGCCCTCTGCCGGGTGGAGGGCGTGGAGCTGAGGGCCATGAGAGACGCCGGAGGGCGGGAGTTTAGGAGCGCGAGGGCCAGGCTGCGGGGCCGCGGGGTCTTCAGGAACACTGAAGGAGAGCCTGCTGGGGGCACTGGGAGACTTAGGGGGTACAGGGGCTCAGGGGCGGGGCTGGGGGCAGCTGCTCAGTTTGCATGAGGGCCAATTTAGAAAAGTCTAGAAAGCCCGGAGGCTCTCAGTCTCCATTGTAGACAATGCCCATTCGGGGGAAAGGAGCAGAATGGCCCCCCGAAAATTACACACTGGCGCGGTCCCCAGGGCGGTGCCCGCCTGCCTGCCGGCAGCCTCTGCCCGCACCTTCCAGCCCGGGGGCCTGCGCCCGGCTCCACTGTTAGGCACGGGGCCCCGAAACCGGCCAGGAAAAAGTGGTGATGGAACACCCAGGCTCAGCGCCATCTCCCACCCGGAACACGGGCCTGCACCCACCCTAGGGCTGCGCGGAGACCCACGCCCCGCGCCTGCCCACGCCGCCCCTTGCTTCCTCGTGCGGGAGGCGGCCTGGTTCGGCTAGCGCTCCCACACCCGAAACCCGCAGGCGCCTCCTGCGCGCTTCGCCCAGGCGCAGAGCGGGGCTGCCCCGGGGAGCCCTCTGCTGGTGGAGACGGGAAGTGCACCGCTCCCTCCTCCAGAGGGGGGTTCCCCGAGGTCCGCAGGAGGGCGGGTCTCCCCCAAGGGTCTCAGAGAGCCCACCAGCGCCTCCCATGAGGGCGCCCCCGGTCTCCAGGTTGGAGCGCCCGGGTGGGAAGGACCGACGGCCAGGACGGACAGCCAGGCGCCCCTCATCCAGCACCCGCTCTCCTGGGTGGCCTGGCTGCCCTGCGGCCATTAATTGGCTCTATTCATCCCCTTAATTAGATGGAAATGAGGCTGCGAGACAGAGCGGGCATTGAGGCGCCGAAGAATGGCGGCTTCTTTCCGGGCCTGGGGGCGGCCCCCCCAGCCCTGCCCACTCCGCTACCGCCCCCGCGCAGCCCACCCGCCGGCAGCCAGAGCACCTCTGAGGCTAGCCCGGCCAGGCCCGGGGCCTTCCCTGGTGATCCGTCCGGTCACCCCCACCAGTTACGCCTTTACTCGAGCACCAGCCATGAGTGGGGACACGCTAAAAATAAACATAAGAATAAGAATAAATCTTCCTTTGAGCCTTTCCCTGAGTGTTCCTTAGTGTGGCGGTGGTCAGGGATCAGTCTGTGGCTCAGACCAGGGCTCAGTATGTGATGAGGATCAGGGATCAGGCATGTGTCAGGATCAGAGCCCAGTCTGTGATGGGGATCGTGGCTCAGTGTGTGGCTGAGATCGCGGCTCGGCCTGGTTCATCAGGGTTTGGTTTGGGCCCAGGTAGGGGCTCAGCATGAGCAGAGTCAGGGTGCAGCCCGGGCTGGGTGTCCTCTTAGCCGGTGGCCCTGGCCCTGGCCTTCCATCCGGATGCGCTCCCTCTGCCTCGCCCCTCCCTCCACCACCTCCTCACCACCTGGGTCACCAAGGTAACCAGCCCCGAAACGGTGGGTGTTTTGGTAGCTGAGGCCCAACCTGAGTCTCTCCTGAAAGGCTGCGCTCGCTGCAGCGGTTTCCATGGGAACCGAGTGGCATCCTCCGATTAGCCTGGCTCGGACACCCCTTCTCCCACCCACTGTCGGCTGTCCACGTCACTCGGGCTTCCGCGTGGGGCAGGCCGCAACCTCGTCCCAAGGCCCGTGCTCCCCGGCCCTCTGTGTCCCTCTGTCCTGGCACCGCATGACCGGGTGACAGGTGCAGGTGAGAGGGCCGAGTGGTGACAGGTGGGGCAGCGACTGCCAGGCGAGTCCTGGTTTCTCAGTAGCAGGGGACAATGCAGGCCCCGCTGGCTGCGCAGGAGGGTCAGGGCTGTTGAGAAGACTGGGCGAACTGCAGCAAGGAAGGGCCGGCTGAGGGGAGGCCACTGCCACCGGGACTTCTGGGGCCCCCAGTCCCGCACCTGTTGTGTTGGCAGATGGACCCAGCTCTGTCCCCCCGGCTAAAGCACATTCCCTCCCCTTGGGTTCCTCCATGGCATTTGTCACTTGAGATTGCACGGCATTTGTGCAGCACCAAGACCCCTGGCAAAGCGCCCCCTTCCAAGGTTGGAGGCCTCTCCTTGCTGGGCTGTGAGGACCAACCCTCTTTGAGCCTCAGTTTCCCCGGCTGTAAAGGGATGGCACGCTGTAAAGCCTGTGAAAGGATGGCCTGGGGACCAAGGCTCAGGAGGGGAAGCAGGTGGGCACATTGGTGTGTGAATGGAGAGTTCAGAACTTTCTCCTCCTCCTGCCGTCGCGGCCACAGCCAAGGGAGGACCCCCGCCTCCACGCCGGCTTCCTCGGAGGGCGCGGTTCCCCTGCAGAGGACAGGGAGGGCCGGCTGCCGCATGACCTTGGGTCCCAGGAGAGGATGGGATTGGGTGGGTGGGCTCTGTGAGCGGCTGGATCGCCGGGCAAGGGGGAGGACCAACCCCCACGACAGGCGAGGGGGCGTGGGAGACGCCCCTTCCCGGCTGGCTGCGCCGGGTCCTGCACCTGCAGCCATCCCTTTCCCCCTGGCGCCCCCTCCTGGCGCGTGCCTGGAGCAGCAGCGGGAGGATGGGTGGGGCCGCCTTCCCAGGCCCTGTGTGCTCAGAACAGCCGGCGCCCGGCGGAGTGCCCTGGACCCCGGCCTCCTGCAAGCCGCGCAGGCTTCTCGGGCCGTCTGCAAGCCAGAGGACACGCCGCAGCCCGCCCTGCTGCGCCCTGACCGCGCCCCGAGGCTCTGGGCTCCCTGCCCCACGCACCCGGCCTGGGCAGCGGGCTCTGCCAGCATCCCTGGTCTGCTGGTGAAGGGCACGGAGGCAGGGCGACCTTGACCATCCGCAGTCGGCAGGCGGTGGCGCCTCACGTGGCCCGGCCACCTGCCTACAGCCTCCCCCACCCCGGGGTCCCCCTCCAGGAGGTGGGACCTGCCCCCAAGCCAGACAAGACCCCGTGGGGCCCGGGAGAGCCTCCTGCCGGGCTGGCTCTCAGGACCACCCCTGCCCCAGCCAGGGCATAGCCGCCTGGCCCTTGGGGCCGCAGCGGGCAGCGTGGCGCAGCAGTACCGGCCCTCGCGGCAGGCGTCTCCGTGCCCCCGGGACGCGGGTGCAGTGTGGGTGGTGGCTCCCTCGGAAGCACTGGAGGGGGTGCTGGGTGAGGGCTGCTCTGCCGTCCGGTGTCGGCTCCCACCAGCAGAGGACCCGCGGGTGGCGGAGGCCAGAGCTCCCCGCTGGGCGGGGGCGCAGACCCTGGCCCTTCAATCCAGCCTCCACCCTGTGCCCCAGATGGGAGCGGCCTTCCTGCTCCATGCCCTGCCGTGGCTGCCTAGTATTGCGGGCCTAGGGGCGGCCTCCCGGGACAGGGAGTGGGGTGCTCGTGCCTCTAAGGGGCTCAGGCCCTCCTCGGGGCTCTGAGGTCTTTTTGGGTGGGGGGACACAGGTCAGTGAAGGTGGTGGAGACGGCCAGAGCTTGGGGTGAGGTGTAGAAAGGGGGTGACCAGGACGGGCGTGAGGACAGGGGCCGCCAGCTGCGCGACCTGTCGGTTCTCCCTTGGTGGCCCTGTGTGTGTGTGGGGGGGCATGTGGGGGGGTCACGTGGGGCAGGGCTGGGCGAGGTTGCGGGGGCCTGCCTTGTACTGTGCAGATGAGGAAACTGAGGCTCAGACAACCAGGCTTGAGGGCCCGTGGGGGAGGTGGAGGGGTGCGTGCAGGCCCCAAGGCCTGAACCCCAAATGAGAGCCTCCAGCCAAAGGGCCCCCCTGCCTCGGGATGGGTGGATCTTTCATTCATTCACTCATCAGAAGGGGTCTGGGGCTCTGCTCCAGGGACCCTGCCCCTGAGGGACCAGGCCAGGCAGAGGGGACATGGACAGAGCCCCCCAGAGGGGTGCTGGGAGGGTACCAGGCCCCCAAGACCTTCCCCAGCACCCGCCCCTTCAGGCACCCCTGCCCCGGCTCACTCGGGCCTCTGCGCCGCAGCCAGTCCCCACGCGTGCGCGCGCAGCCCCCGATCCGGCCTCGGCGGCGCGCAGGTCGCTCCCAGCGGCCCGGACGCCGCCCCTGCTCCCTGCGCCCCTTCCCCCCCGCGGCTGCCGGCCTGACGGGCCCTCGGGTCTCCCCCGCAGGCGGCTGGAAGCTGTGGTCGCTGTGGGGTGAATGCACGCGGGACTGCGGGGGAGGCCTGCAGACGCGGACGCGCACCTGCCTGCCCGCGCGCGCGTCGAGGGCGGCGGCTGCGAGGGGGTGCTGGAGGAGGGCCGCCTGTGCAACCGCAAGGCCTGCGGCCGTGAGTGCGGGGCCGGGCGGGGCCGGGGGCGGGGCATGGGCACGGGCGGGGCCGGGGCGGGCTAGAGGTGAGGCTGGAGGGGCGGGGCCTGGACAGGGGCGGGGCAGGAGGCTGGGGCGGGGCCTGGGCCGGGCCAGGGTGGGGCTAGAGGCTGGGGTGGGGCTGGAGGGGCGGGGCCTGGGCAAGGGTGGGGCAGGGCGGGGCCTGGTGGGGCGGGACAGGAGGCTGGGGCGGGGCTGGGGCGGGGCTAGAGGTGAGGCTGGAGGGGCGGGGCCTGGACAGGGGCGGGGCAGGAAGCTGGGGCGGGGCCTGGGCAGGGCCGGGGTGGGGCTAGAGGCTGGGGTGGGGTCGGAGGGGCGGGGGCTGGGCAAGGGTGGGGCAGGGGCGGGGCCTGGGCAGGGGCGGGGCAGGCCTGGTTCCCAGCTGGACGGGAGAGGTGAGTGGGGGGGGCCCCCCCGAGGCATTCTTCCCTTCTATGGCTTGGGATTTTTGGGGTGCATGTAAAACGCTGGCCGAGCCTCCCCCCCAGCCCAGGCCAGGCCCTACCGAGGCCCAAAGGCCTTTCCTCAGGGCCACGCAGCGTGGAGCTGCTTTGCTAAGTTCAGTGGTGTCCTAAGGAGGCCCCATCCTGGGGACTTGCGCCCTTGGGGCACCTCCCTGGGGAGCCGAGAGAGTCCCTGGAGCCTCGGGGCCGAGGGTGCGGCCGCTCCCGCGTGTGTCGTGCGGGCCAGGGCCTGGCGGGGGCGAGACAGGGGCGCAGCCGCGCGGGGCCCACGCGTCCCACGAGCCCAGCGCTCCGGGGTTGGTCCTGACCCGAGCCCTCCCCAGCGCCCGCACGCGCCAACTCCCGGAGCCAGTCCCTGCGGTCCACGGACGCCCGGCGGCGCGAGGAGCTGGGGGACGAGCTGCAGCAGTTCGGGCTCCCATCCCGCAGACAGGTGAGCTGGCGGCGAGCAGGTGAGGCGCAGTAAATCGGGAGGGTTGGCATTTGGGGAAGGGCTCTTGGACAAGAATCGAACTTAAGTAACTGCTGCTAAGGGTAAGAAATAGATTTAGGAGGCAGCCAGAGGGGAACCGGCCGGGCGTTTGGAGCCCCTTGGGTGCCAGGAGCCGAGGTCCCCCGCCCTGCCCCTCGGGGAGCCCCTGCGGCTGGTCTGTGACGCCGCAGGTCTGGCCCCGCAGGTGACCCAGCGGCGGAGGAGTGGTCCCCGTGGAGCGTGTGCTCCAGCACGTGCGGCGAGGGCTGGCAGACCCGCACGCGCTTCTGCGTGTCCTCCTCCTACAGCACGCAGTGCAGCGGGCCCCTGCGGGAGCAGCGGCTGTGCAACAACTCGGCCGTGTGCCCAGGTGGGTCGGGGGCCGGGCGGGCGCACGGGCGGGGCGGGCGGGCGCGCGGGCAGCCAGCGCCTTCTCCGTCCCCGCGCAGTGCACGGCGCCTGGGACGAGTGGTCCCCGTGGAGCCTCTGCTCCAGCACCTGCGGCCGCGGCTTCCGGGACCGCACGCGCACCTGCAGGCCCCCCCAGTTTGGAGGCAACCCGTGCGAGGGCCCCGAGAAGCAGACCAAGTTCTGCAACATCGCCCTGTGCCCTGGTAGGCGAGAGGGGGGCTGCCGGGGGGTGAGGGAGGAGCCCGGGGGGCTGCGCCCACCCCAGACCCTCCTGTGAGCCCAGGCTGAGGGTGGGGGATGACCCTGGGGGCACTTGCACCGTTTCTAGGGGAGAGGTTGGGGGGATCCCGTGGTTCCCACCAGCTCATGCCCTGCCCCCTCCCCCCCCCACCCCCGGGCCGGGCAGTGGACGGAAACTGGAACGAGTGGTCGAGCTGGAGCGCCTGCTCCGCCAGCTGCGCACAGGGCCGGCAGCAGCGCACGCGCGAGTGCAACGGGCCGTCGTACGGGGGCGCCGAGTGCCAGGGCCACTGGGTGGAGACGCGGGACTGCTTTCTGCAGCAGTGCCCAGGTCAGCGCCTGGCCCCGGCCTGGGCTTCGGGCGGGGCCGCCAGGGGCCCGGCCGTGGAGGGGTGGGGGGAGCGGGGCACGGGGTGTTTGCTCCCCGCCTCGGGTCGGCAGTGGCCTCTCGCTGCCTGGCGGTCCCGGGCCCCGCGCCCCGCCCCCGCGTTTCCCGGGCCCTGGCCCTGGGCCCTCCTTGCCTGTCACCCGTGCCTCCCGCCGCAGTGGACGGGAAGTGGCAGGCCTGGGCGTCGTGGGGAGGCTGCAGCGTCACGTGCGGGGGAGGCACCCAGCGGCGGGAGCGCCTCTGCTCGGGGCCCTTCTTCGGGGGTGCGGCCTGCCCGGGTCCCCAGGACGAGTACCGGCAGTGCAGCGCCCAGCGGTGTCCAGGTGAGTGTGCCCCTCCGCCGGCCCCCGCCCGGGGCGCTGGGTGGGCTCTGGGCCTCGTCCTGCTGGGGAGCAGCGCCCTCCCGCCGCGGATCTCCCGGAGGCGAGCCTGGTGCCAGCACTGCCCATCCCTTGTCCCCCCCGCCCCCCATTCCCGGACCCCCCGGCAGAGCCCCACGAGATCTGTGACGAGGACAGCTTTGGCGCGGTGGTCTGGAAGGAGACGCCGGCGGGCGAGGCGGCTGCGGTGCGGTGTCCCCGCAACGCCACAGGTGAGGGCCTGGCAGGCACATGGGTGTGGGCTGCAGGGAGGCCCAGGGCCCTTCCCACCAGGCGCCCCACTCTCTGCCACCCGCAGCCCTGCTGCCGTGGCCCCCATGGGCCCCCGTGAGCCCTGTCCCCGGTTTCCACGGAGTCATTTCCAGGGAGTCATTTCCCACCTGCCCCCCGCGGCTGCCCCGGGTCAGAGGGGCCTGGGTGCCGGCCGGCCCCGGGCTGAAGTCGACGTTCCCCGGTCTGAGGCCTCCCCCACTGTGGGTGGCACCCCTGCGGGTTTGGCTCTGGCCGTGTCCCTAGCCTGGCATGGCGCCTGCCGCAGTAGCCGCTCCGAGTGAGAGGAGACGAGGCAGGCTGGCCCCGTGTGGCTCTGCGCCCGGGAGGCCGAGGGCACTCGGAGCGCCCTTCCAGGGGGGCTAGGGCCTTGGAGCCGGGGTGGGGACCCCCCAGCTGCACCCTGGAAGTGGGGGGCCATGCTGACCGGCCGTTCCCCCAGGCCTCATCCTGCGGCGCTGCGAGCTGGACGAGGAGGGCGTGGCCTACTGGGAGCCCCCCACGTACATCCGCTGTGTCTCCATCGACTACCGCAACATCCAGATGATGGTGAGTGCGGCTCGCGGACCCCCAGCCAGGCCCCGGGCCCCTCTGCCGCTGCCCCGGACCCCCGGGCTCCAGCAGCACCCCCCTGGGGTCGGGCTGCGCAGGGTCCCCTAGGTGGGGGCGGTCCCTGCCAGCGGGGGCCCTGGGGACCTGCCCTGACACGTCCTGCAGGTGATGGAGCCGACCCTCTCCTGCCTCCCCAGACCCGAGAGCACCTGGCCAAGGCGCAGCGCGGGCTGCCTGGGGAGGGGGTCTCGGAGGTCATCCAGACGCTGGTGGAGATCTCCCAGGATGGGGCCAGCTACAGCGGGGACCTGCTCTCCACCATCGACGTCCTGCGGAACATGACAGAGATCTTCCGGAGGGCGTACTACAGCCCCACCCCCGGGGACGTGCAGGTGGGCTACCGGAGGGCGGCCCGGGGCCGCGGGGGGATGCTGGGGCATGCCCTCTCGCTCGGCCCGAGACTGAGCCCGACCGTGGCCATAGGTAGGTTGGGCCCTGAGCCCTGGTCACATGCGGAGCCATGGTCACACACGGAGCCCTGGTCACACATGGAGCCCTGGTCACACGCGGAGCCCTGGTCACACGCGGAGCCATAGTCACACGTGGAGCCCTGGTCACATGCGGAGCCCTGGTCCCACGCAGAACTCTGGTCACATGTGGAGCTCTAGTCACACAGTGACCCTGGTCCTGACATATTGAGCCCTCATCCTGGTCTGATCCTGAGTCTTGGTCACACACGGCGCCCTGGTCACCCACGGAGCCCTGGTCACACGCGGAGCCCTGGTCACATGCGGAGCCCTGGTCACACGCTGAGCCCTGGTCACACGCGGAGCCCTGGTCACACGCTGAGCCCTGGTCACACGCGGAGCCATTGTCACACGCGGAGCCCTGGTCACACGTGGAGCACTGGTCACACGCAGAGCCCTGGTCACACGTGGAGCCCTGGTCACATGCGGAGCCCTGGTCCCACGCAGAACTCTGGTCACATGTGGAGCTCTAGTCACACAGTGACCCTGGTCCTGACATATTGAGCCCTCATCCTGGTCTGATCCTGAGTCTTGGTCACACACGGCGCCCTGGTCACCCGCGGAGCTCTGGTCACACGCTGAGCCCTGGTCACACGCGGAGCCCTGGTCACATGCCGAGCTGTGGTCACACACAGAGCCATGGTCACATGCGGAGCCCTGGTCACACACGGACTCTGGTCACATGTGGAGTCCTGGTCACACAGTGACCCTGGCCCTCATGTACTGAGCCCTTATCCTGGTCTGATCCTGGTACATGCTGAGTCCTGACCCTTGGTCACATACTGAGCCCTGGTCACACGCTGAGTCCTGGTCACATGCAGACCCTGGTCACACGGTGACCCTGGCCCTGACATACTGAGCCCTCATCCTGGTCTA